>NC_133665.1:151697604-151777652 GCF_037893015.1 Macrotis lagotis
GGAACCAGGAACTTTGATAACAGAATGAGACTGGAAGAAATAGGATCCCCATGGGCATGGCTATTTGCATAATTAGTCATTTTTATGAATATAATCATGCTTACCATGCTAGTTTGCAGTTAATAACTTCATTCATGCCTACTCCAATCTTTATTTTAACAGATTTTCCTCTATGATTCTACTCTTTATATTGATTTTTTTTCCTTCAAAGGAAAATCAAGAGTTCTTCCAATTTCCTTTGATATTGTTTTCAACTTCTCTCCCTCCTTCATCCCACATTGTTTAGTTATGTGGGATTTCCACTTTAGCATATCTTAATCCACAGCTACGATTTTAATTAGTCAGGTCCTGTTCAATAACTCAATTCTTTTCCATAACTCATATCTTTTCCCACTCTACAGCCAAGGAAAGGTACAATTTTGACAAAATTACCCCTCGCCCATTTCTTTGTCTTTGAATTTGCTGTTCAAGAATTTACTTCCTTGTACTCAGAATCTCTCAGGAACTGTTACATCACTCGATGGCTGGTGCCCACCATTCTAAAATACTTTGATTTTGCTTTCAATTGATTTATATTTTTTCATCTTTATTTTTATTCTTTATTTATTATAGATGTACATTTTATCTTCCTCACAAGTGCAGTGCTTTTTGAGTAATTATTTTATTCTATATGCTTTCATCCCCAGCCTATCTAGAATATTTTAGATAGTTAATAAATGCTTGTTGCTTACTTATTTGATCGAAGCACTAAGTGTTTCAATTGAAAAGGTTCAATACACTAATAAACAGCTTTGATAAGTGGAGCTTTCAAAGTCAATTGTCTGTTGTAATGAGCTACAAGGTCCATTAATGCCTCACCTTTCTCAGTTGGACCATAAGTTTTAAAGAAGTATTGTTCTTTGCAAGGACAAATGACTTATTTATATGGAAGTGTTGGGGGGGGGGGGAAGAGTAGCAGTGAACCTATGATGAATTGATTGCAAT
Organism: Macrotis lagotis; assembly: GCF_037893015.1. Classification (NCBI taxonomy): domain Eukaryota; kingdom Metazoa; phylum Chordata; class Mammalia; order Peramelemorphia; family Peramelidae; genus Macrotis; species Macrotis lagotis. The sequence continues at coordinate 151,698,589 of NC_133665.1, forward strand.
ACCTTTTCCAAATTACTTGATTACAAGATGTTAAGAACAGGTAAATGATTGAAGTGTTAGGCTCTTAAAAGAAGTATATAAAAGTGATTATCCTTTATTAGTTTGTTAATTGAGGTGAAGAAATTTTTGAAATAGACTTGAAGGAATTATAATATGTGAACCCTATTGTTAGACATTGCCCTAATGGTCTTAGAAAGCAAAAAAAAAAAAATACATGCTAAAGAATCAGGCAAGAGAAAACAGAGACTCTACAAATCTAGAGGCCTGGAAGTAGGGGATTAAATTACAAAAAGGAATAAGTCCAGGGAACCCAGAAGGGCAACCTGTCCAGGAAATATTTGCACCTAGAAAGCAGTATGAGCATATCAAAAGAAAAGGAAGGACATATACAGTATGACATAGTATATAGGTCACCTGCTTTGGAGTAAGATAGATATAGGTTTAAATTTCTGCTCAGACACTCATAAACTGTGTGATCCTGAAAAATGATATAACCTTTGTGTGCTTCCCTAAAATCCCTTCCAACACTAAATCTATGATCCTATGAAAATGGCCTGCAGCATAGAAGGCTTGAATTTCCTTGACCACATGAGTTACTTAATTGTTGGCTTCTATCCACTCATGCAATGTGTAGCTGTGAAAGATTAAGCCTCAGTTTTATTTTATTTTTTAATTGAAATTTTATTTAATTTTTTTCCAGTTTTATGCAAAAGTAGTTTTGATTTGCAAGTTTATGAGTTCCATATTTTTTTACCATCTTCCCTTCCCTCCCCACCTCCTCATTAACAATCTGGTAAAAATTGTACATATACAATCATGTTTAACTTAATTCCATATTAGTCATGTTGTGAAAGAGGAACTAGAACTAAAGTGGGGGTGGGGGGTATCATGGAAAAAAAAAAGAAAAACCTAAAAGAAGTATTTAAAAAGTGAACATAGTATGCCTTCCTCTGGATTCAGAATCCATGGGGTTTTTTTCCTCCCTCTGGATGTGGATGACATTTTCTTTAACACATCTCTCAAGATTTTCCTTGATCACTGATTTGCTAAGAAGAGCTATATCCACAACTGTTGATCATCTCACAATGTTGTTGTTATTACTGTGTACAATGTTATCTTGGTTCTGTTCCCTTCACTCAGCATCAGTTCATGCAAGTCTTTCCATACTTCTCTAAATTCTGGCCACTCATGATTTCTTATAGAACAATAGTGCTCCATAATATGCATATACCATAATTGGTTCAGCCATTCCCCAATTGATGGGCATCCCCTCAATTTCCAATTCTTTGCCACTATAAAAAGAGATGTTATAAATATTTTGGAACATATGAGATTTCCTATTTTTATGATCTCTTTGGGATATAGACCTAGTATGACTGGATCAAAGGTTATACAAGTAAATATGTGTCCCATAAAATTGATATATGTCCATCAAATGACATATATCAAAGAGTATAGATGCCCTTTGGACATATTTACAAATTGCTTTCCAGAATAGGTAGATCAGTTTACTATTCCACCAACAATGCATTAGTGTCCCAATTTTCCCACATCCTTTTCAATATTGATCATTTTCCTTTTTTGTCATCTTAGCCAATCTGATAGATATGAGGTAGTTTCTCAAAGTTGGTTTAATTTTAAAATCCAATTTTATTGGGTCTGGGGAAGATGTTTTGTTTTTCATGGTGATGTTTTGATATTTCAATAAATGCCTCTGTTTTAAGCTAATTGTATCAACTGGCTGATTATTATGGGAAAATGTTCTGGTGGGGGTTTGTGACTTATCATTTTAGGGGTTTGGTCCTTCAGACTACCTTGTACCTTGGGATAGTCAGTCCCTGGAACACTCACCTCTGAGGGAAATTATATAGATACAATCAATATATACATATGTATCTATATATAAATATACGTGCATATATATAATATATAGTACATGCATACAAGGGTATTGAAAAAGATCAGTATTTTTTTATATGAGAGCTGCCAAACTCTTTTCAGGGCTGCTTTCAACCTTTGATATCCATTTGATTCACCCAACACTCAGATGTGATTCTAAGAAACTGTATTACGCACAGCAGCCAAATCATGGTAAACTGTTTCAGTGGATGGGTAAAATCATGTTGAGAGTAACAGAGGGGTCTCAGATTTGTCATTGAATTAGAGTTAATGATGACACATACCATCCACCTCCAGAAAAAGAATTTATATTGTCTGAATATAGACTGGAACATTCTATTTTTCAGTTTCTTTTCTTTCTTTCTCTCTCTTTCTCTCCTTTCTTTCTTTTTATATGTCTTCTTGTACAAAATGACTATTATAGACTTGTTTTATATGTTTGCACATATACAGCCTATATTGGATTACTTACCATCTCAGGGAGAGAGGAGTAGGGGGAGGAAGGACAGGAAGGATAATATTTGGAACTCAAAACTCTTTTAAAAAGTTAAAAAAATTTAACATGTAATCAGGGGAAAAAATAAAAATATCAATTGGAAGGAGAAGAATCGCAACAGTTCAAGGAAAAAGTGAGATGCTCCAATTTAGAGACATCTCCACTCCAAATGTTCATATGAATGATCTGTGCTCAACTTGTGGTAATTTGACGTTCAGCTACATTGTTCTGATCATTCACAGTCAGATGCAAGGTTTCTTTACTCTAACATAGGGATGTTACTTTGGTCCTCTTCAAATACAAAGGTCAACAACCAAGCACATAGACATATATACAAACATACATATACTGAGAACCCATAGTCAATATCTATATCTAAATGCATCATAATATATATACATTTAAATGTTTCTTTTAGTTATATACATATTGACATTATATAATGTGTTTTGTAATACACATACATATATGTATATTTTATACACAACCTATGAATTCACATTAGTTATGTATATAGCATATCAGATAGGTATTATTTCATTTGTGTACTGAACTTTTGATATGAAATTTCCCTCATCAATAAAGGTCAAAAACTCCTCTGCAAGTGCTGGGCATAAGAATGAATCTCTCTGAGCATCAGTACAATAGGACTAATAATATCTGCATTGCCCATCTCACATCATTCTTGAAAGGGAAGCATTTGCAAACCTGAATACATTATAGAATATGCACTGTTATTATTACCTATGTCCTTTGAAGGACACAAATCATGAATCTTGAAGGAGTTTCGCAAAGGGAGAGTTCATTTCCAGCTGAAAAGCCTTCAATTCTCATATTGGCATTTTAATACTGGGCAAGAATTTGACTAGAAGAAACTGTGGGTTGGTTTTTATAAATTATTATTTAATTATTATTATAATTTAATTATAATGCAGAGATGCAGAAGGAAAGGAATGGAAAGCATTTAGGGGGAAATAATGAGTAATCAACTTGTCTCAGGGAGGGGAAAGTAAGGATATGATTAGGAAAATAGTTTGAAATGTTGTTTTAGTAGATTAAAGAAAGCTTTGAATTAAGAAAGGTTATTTGATTCTTCAGGATATTGTGAGCCTTTTAAGGTTCTAAAGGTTCTAAAGATTTGATCCAAGTGATGTTTGAGAAACATGGATCTGATCACAATGTTCTGCTACATAGTTTTTGAGGAGAACTCATCTAAACTTGCTCTATCTCCCAGTGTGTAGTTCTAGGCTTTGCACACACTTATGAGGAGCAAATTAGAGTATTGCAAGACCAGGTAATTGGGGAACAGATGTCAGATCCTGATCCAAAAATAAGGGACAGGTTTTCATCCTTTTTTTTCCCCTCCCCTATAGAACATAAGAATCTTAAAAACAGGAATTGTAATCTTAGCTCTTATTTAAAGGAGGAATTTAATAAATGCTTATTAATTGAGTGAATGTTCCTACAACTCTGCATAAGTAGTCCCGACTCTATCATCGCGGACTTTCCCATCCAAGAGCCCCATTTTATTTTCCTGCCCTTTTCTTCTCCCTTGAAGCAGGAATTGTTTTGATTTTTGTTATTGTATCTCCTGGTATGAGCAAATAGTAGGGGCTTATTAAATGCCAACTGATTGGTTAATTGAATTCCATTTGGGAATGAGATTGGTAGGAGGGAAAATGTATGGGAGTATGCTGCAGATAACCAAAATCAGTCAATATAGCCTTTAAAGTTGGATGAGTTTGGTTTTTAAAAAATAACTTGTAAGTCTTGAATTTTCATTAGCAAACATTGCACACATTCTTTATGGAATGTGTTAACTACATTGTGGAAGGAATGAAATGAACAGAACATCTATATTCCAGTCACAGAATTGAGAGCAATAAGCCACTATATTGTCCACTGCCAAGGATCGGGTGCATTCTATGGTTACAACTTTAACTGAAAGGCACAAAGGAATTTGCATTTTATCCTCTGGTGTCCATAAAATGACATAGTGGTACTGTAATTATTAGCATTCTCATTAAAAACAGTTTAGCTAAAAACCAAGACACATGAAGACCTAGCATCTTCATCAAAGCAGCTCAAATAGAGAGATGCGGAGGTTTCTAATTTGACTTTCAGTGCTTTGAAATAAAATCCTCAGAGCATCAATTACAGAGGCTGTGGTAAAGCAATTACCAGTCAGCTCTGCAGCTTTTCTTCTTTCACGCATTCTAATTTAATTATGGGTCCAGATTTTAAATGTTGGACTGTATAAAAGGGCGGGGCAGTGGAAAAGGTATTTAAGTGAACTGTTTCCCAGAGAAAAAAGAGGAATTTCTTTCTTTTTGTTTTAACTCCTCCATCAACATCATCATCATCATCAGGTTGATTCAATGTGAGTATGTTCCTTTTCCAGAATAGGAAGTGGGATTTAAAAACTTGTTACTTCTGGGTGGTCATTACCTCATGGAATTTCAATCTTGCCGAGTTCATGAGCATTGTAATTGCCCAGTAAAACAGATCAGGGCAAAAGCAATTGGGCTTTATCATACTTAGTATCTGCTTTGCCTCCAATTGCTCAATGCCCCTGAGGCAGCCTATTTACAAGCAGCCTCCCCTGCTCCATACTAAATCAAGTGTACAGATTTCTTTTATCGATTGTGAATATTTAACAATCACATTTGGTCTGCTCCTGTTGATGAAATAGCCATTTACAGACCCTGAGAATTCTATCTGTGCATCTATAATGTTGGTGAACAATGGGCAACAAGACCTTCCCTGGCAGAAATCCAAGCTTTCTTAACTTTTTAAAGAAAAAAACCTTTTCCCATCATTCTCACAGTTCATCACAAAGCCAATAATGCTAAAATGATTCCTGTTCCTGAATTCAATCTCTGCCTATAGTGGCTAAGAATCATCAAATTTTAAAGTTTTAAGGAGACTTTTATATGATCTTCCCAATACTGGCTAGCATGCAGGGAACTCAATAAATTCAAATCATTCAAATGCTAATTTACTGGTATGATGGGCATGGTACTTTATTTTTTAATGGCATTATCCCTACCTTCAAGAAACTTGCATTCTCCTGCAATGGGAATCGTAATATTGTATATTATATAAACTCTACTGACTTTCCGATGAAGTCAGTGAATGCTTTCTGAGAAGCAGAAAGAACACAGGTCTTGGATCAGAAAAGACCCTGGGCAGGTCACCTCACCCTTCTGTGTCTCATCTGCAAAAATGAAGTAATAATAGAATCTATTTAACAGGGTTGCTGTATCAAATAAACTGGCATGTGTCAAGTGATTTGCAAACCTTAAAATGCTGTATCAATGTTGGTTATTGAAAAGTGTATAGAATAAAATACAGTTAGAAAGCAATCATTTTACATTGTTGTCAACTTTTTTTAAGTTAGTGAATCTCAGTTAAGATCCCCTACCCTAAGGAGATCCATCTTCTGTATGGTATATATATGTGTGTGTGTGTGTGTGTGTGTGTGTGTGTGTGTGTGTGTGTGTATATATATATATATATATATATATATATATATATAATATTTCTTTTCTGTTTCTGTATCCTCAAGTCTAACATAGTACCTGGTATCTATTAAGTATTTTAAAAATGCAAGTTGATTTTGTTTAAGTGGAGAAGATGCTGGATGATGGAAGCAAAGCAGAGCCCCAAAGAAAGAGTTCTGGGACAATTTCAGGAAGGAGATGAGAGAATCCTTCCTACTTACTGCCGAAGAAATCAGGAAAAGTTAAACAGGTGAAAGAAATAGCAGCAAAAGGGTGGTCCAGCAAGGATTAGGAGTAAGAAAGAATCTAAAAATCTTCAAGCCTTGATTTTTTTTATCTGTGAAATGAGAACATTGAACTAGATGACTTCTCGTGTCCCTTCTGAATTTATCTTTGAGCTTATGGCTGTTTTCTGTGATGGAGTAGGAATATTTGGTATTTAACTTCATGTTTGACAGGTACCTGAAGATATACATGGGACAAGATCAGAAGTAATCTGGATTCAGGAAATGACATCCTACTCTCATATAAATCTAGATTTTGAAAACTTTTCATTCCACAGGGTTTGGAAATTATGAAAATTCATTAGGGCAGCATCTGTTAAAAACAGGTTCTTAAAATGTTTATGGATTAATGTTATTTGAAGGCCCTTCAGCATAACAGTATTATTTGTGATTATTTTCCATTTCCAATATAGTTTATTTGTTGAATTTGCAAGAAAATTAAAGAATCCCTATTTGGAATGGGGATTTGGCTTCTGTTAAATCAAGAAAGAAGGCTAACTTCTACATAATTCTGATAACCTGATTGTGCATTCTGTGATATTCTATAAGTGTTGAATTTTTATAGCCTATGGTGTTATATTGCAGAATTTCCTACCATTTCTTTAAATAATATGCACTAAGTACAGGGATCTTAAAAATAAGGCCTCTATACATTCGAATGAAAAAGGTTCAATTATGGATAGCTATGTTAAAACCCTTGTACTGCAAATAGATCATTGACATATTATTGGTTGGGTTCATGTGCATGTCACTGAAGGACCTTTGGAAACTATTTTTGGATTATAGCTGTTTCACAGACTTTATTCAAAGGTGAACTGCATTCGATTAGATTCAAGTTAAGTGGCAGACCAATTTTTAGAGAGGGCAAAGATTTTTTTAAAGTGCTTATTATATATCAGATACTGGGCTATCACTATTTAAAATATTAAATTTAATTAATGATTAATTTAAAATTAATAATATTTTTTAAAATTTTATTTAATTTGACCCTTACAATAACTCTATGAAATAAGTCTATTTTTTCCCCATTTTACAATTAAGAAAACTGAGGAAATCAGAGACTAAATAACTTTCCAGAATCCCACAGCTAGTAAGTGCCTTACGTCAGAGTAGAACCAAGGTCTTTCTGATTCCAAACTCACTTTTCTATCCACTATGCAACTAGCAATTGATTTGTTATTTTTTCCAAAACAAACATGAATTCTGTTCAAAGAAATGTGACAGTTCATAATGGTCTAGTATCACTATCATATTTGAGTTGAATTCTCTAGGATGTCCAAAAGCCTTCTGCTGTATTATGAAGATCATGCTGCTGATAATGAAAATGATAGTATTACCAAAATTTCTCAAAATATGACAAACACGATAAAATATTTCAAACATGAGATAACCGAGAACCTTGATCTGTAGGTTGAGTTTACTGAAGCATTCCAAATTGCCCTCCCAAATATAAATTCCATATCTACCTGTATCAACTCCCAAAGAACTACTGGGAACTGTTCATTTTCTCTATTGAAAACTAATGTGACATTTATTGCTATCAGGAAAAATATTTCTCAAAACATTTCTTAGAACAATTTAAAAAAATCTTTCTCATCAATAATTTACAAGAGAACTATAGTTAAATTTGTTTTATGGGTAAAAAAAATAAATTTAAAAAAAAGTAACTCTAATGGCCATAGTTATTATATATTGTTGGGGGGGGCTGCTGAAATGCAGACTAAAATATAATCAAATTTTTCTGTAAAGGAGGAGGTTATAAAAAGCAGCACAAATAGTAGATTTCAGCAATGCCTTACTGAACAAGTGGATTAAAACCTAACAATTTCACTCACACTGTGTTGAACTGCTGTTTTTCTTTTTACTCTGCTCCTGTCATACAAACAGATATACTAAGACACATTAATATATCATCTACCAGTAAGAAATAAATGCAAACATTGTAGGCTGTTTGTTGGAACTGAAGATTCAAATATAAATATAAAAGAAATATTTTTATACAAGGGGGATTAGCTTTAGAGAATAACGGAGACTTCAATCGTGTACTGTTTGATTCATGAGAGAACATTTGAGATGTTCCAGACTCAAAGCATAATTCATAATGTTATTTAGTTTGCAAATTTGACACTAAAATCATTGATAGAATGTACAACTTTTACCAGATTATTTGCTACCAAGAGAAGTGAGGGAAGGGAGGGTGTTAGAAAAATATGTTATGCTAATTTGTAAATGTATGATTGTTGAAAACCCACTAAAGCATGTAATTGGAAAAATAAAATAAAATACCAATTAAAATAATTGAAATGGGGTGACTAGGTTGCACAGTGGACAGAGCACCAGTCCTGGAGTCAGGAGTACCTGAGTTCAAATCCAGCCTCAGACACTTAATAATTACCTAGCTGTGTGGCCTTCGGCAAGCCAATTAGCCCCATTGCCTTGCAAAAGTAAAAAAAATTAAAAAATTAAAATGAAATTATTGGTTGCCACTCTTTAGAGTTTTCTTATTGGGCCAACTGAAAGAAAATATTATTTTCAAATTGTTAAGATTTTTGAAGGTAATTTTAAAGTATCTCCTCCATCCAAATGCATCACATAAATGTTAAAATGACTCAAGGTTCCCTTTTAAATATAAGCTGAGTAATGAATTTATTTGATAATTCTTTGATTATTAACACAGAAAGATTATGAAAGAAGGAATCACTTGTCTACTGTGCTTAGGAATAGATCCGATGCAGTCCCTTTGCAGTGATTATTTTTTATTTTTTCACATAACATAAGTTTATAATTTTGCACCTAAGTCTATGACTCCATTTGAGATTTTCTTGGCAAAAATAATGGAGTGATTTGTCATTTCCTTTTCCAGTTCACTTTATGGATGAGGAAATTGAGGTAAATCAGGTTAAGTGCCTTGCCCAGGGTCACACAGCTAATTAGCACCAGAGGTCAGATTTGAACTCAGGAAGAGGAGTCTTCCTTATTCCAGACCCTACCTTCTATCAACTGAGCCCCTTAGCAGTCCTGTGAAGTATTCAAAATGGGAATCCCTTAGTGATTACCCTCTGTGGATGAGGGTGCCTTCATTTTCTCAAGTCAGATAATGCTCATTGGATTCCACAATCTCTACTAGCTATTATCCTTTATCTATTTATTTTAGCTAAATGTTCTCTAGACTTGTTATCTTTTTGTTCAGCTCCTCTCACTGTCTTCTAAAACTTCTACAATCAGGTTTTGGATCTCATTACTTGACTGAAACTGCTCTCTCAACAGCTACTCTCTCAACTAATGTTCTGTTAATTAGCCAATCAAGTGACCTTTTCTCAATGATCATTTTTCTTGATCTCTTAGTAGTATTCTGCACTATTGTCCACTTTTGGATTTGGGGAGAGAAAATTGCTCTTTTTTTTGGTTCTTTTCCTACCTGGATGACTGTTCCTTCTCCCTGGTTGGTTCTTCATCCATCATACCCCTTAACAATGGATGTACCTCAAGCTCTGTCTGGGGCCCTCTTTCCTTTTTCTTTTCCATTGTACAACTAAGTGATTTCATCAGTTTCCATAAGTTCAATAATCTCTCTACCAAAGACTCCCAGATCTCTATGTAAAACCCCATAACTTTCTCCTGAACTCTAATTCCATGGCACCAAATACCTACTAAACATTTTAAAAATCTCAAACTCACCATGGCCAAAGCAGACCTCAGTATCACCCCCTTCAAGATTCACCCCTTTCTCAAACTGCCACATCATTATTGAAAAGTACCATTATCCTTCTAGTTATTCAGATTCTCAAACTCAGTGTCATTCTCTATTCCTCAGTCTTATTCCACACATTTCATCAGTTGTCTAAGGCTATCATTTTTCTTTTGCAAGGCAAACGGGGTTAAGTGGCTTGCCCAAGGCCACACGGCTAGGTAATTATTTAGTGTCTGAGACCGGATTTGAACCCAGGTACTCCTGACTCCAAGGCCAGTGCTTTATCCACTACACCACCTAGCCGCCATAATCCTATCATTTTTACCTCCACAATATTTCCCAAGCATGTCTACTTTTCTGCATTTATATATTCACTTGCCAAGTTCCAGGTTTCATCCCATAGTCTACACTAACTCTTCAATAGTAGCCCCATTCTATGGAAGCATGTGTTGTCTCCCCCATAGAATGTGAGATCCTTTGGAGCAGGGACTGTCTTATTTTTTTTCACTATTTAGGTCAGTGCCTTGTACATATAAATAATGAATGTTTTCATTTATTCATTCATTCATTCTGAGATTCACTTGGATGGGCAGCCTATTGAACTAGTCCATCAAGTCCTATGATTTAGGCACAAGGAATGGATACCAAATTGGGCTCAGAATGAAAAGAAAAGATAAAGCTGGGTAACATTTAAGAAAAATACTCATGTCCTCAGAAATGCCTCTGGAGGTAGCAGTGGACCTGACTACCAGAAATCTTAACAGTGTCATAAGTGATTGTATCTGTTACACCTAATTCTGAATCTAGACTAAATCCAATGAGAAGATGATAAATTCACTCTCTTCCATGAACACCAAGTTAATGTTTTTCCAACAGGCTTTGAGAATGATGAAAGAAAATTTTGAGTATTACTCAAATACTGCAGTAGCTGTTACAACTCTATATTTGGATGGAACTTTATCTCTATATTTATATGGAACCTTAAATTTGTACCTATTAATTGAATGAAGTGAAAATATCTTAGTCTTATTACTATGCTTATGTCACATCGAAGTATAATATTTGATTGAGAATAAGCTTGGATCAAAGTAAATTCATTTATCAAACTTTTCATTTAGGCTAGAAATGTCATAAACAGTCTAAGATTTTTCCCAGTATACCCCAAACTAAATGCGATGACTGAGTTCTTTTATTTAGGCAATCCAGTGACACAGTAATAAAGAAAGAAGTAAACATTTAACTATAAAAGGTCAACATATCCGAAGTAGTCCTGATTTCAGTCTCTGAAGCTCCATAAAATAAATCTAGTTTCTCTTCCACATAACAGATATTTGAACACAGTTATTGTGCCTCTTCTTTCCACATAAAATATCTCTATTTCCTTTTATTAATTCCCATTTTCTCATAGCTTATCAAAATTACATAGACCCTATAGCTTGGAGTTTCTTTAGGAACTCTGTCATGAACTGGGAAAGGTACCAGGTGTCCAGTCTTCTGATCGGTGAGGAAGCACAAGGGTATCTCATGTGCTGTTTTCTCATAGTTCAACATGATCTGATCAGAGGAGACCATTGATGTGCATATTGCCCCCTTCTCTTCCTCTAACCATGTTCTATGTTCTCAGACAGAAGAAAAAGAGGGGAAATGCAAGACTTTGAAAACAATCTTTCATTCTTTTGTGAAATGGTACAGGGAAGTGCTTCTTCAGGTAATCAGTTAATAAGCTTTTATTAAATACTTATTATGGGCCAGGTACTGTGTTTCCAACGAGACTTCATCCTCCTGACTCCTAAAGACCTGCTTATCCTAGGAGCACTTCAGTCACTGAAAGCCAATCAGGACTTGTCTGCCTATTAAGTAGGCATTGGTGAGCATGGTATGCCCTGGTGGTGAGCATGGCATGTCCAGGAAAGCAACCAAAACCTTAGAATAAAATAATTACCTTAGATTAATGATATTTCGTTCACTTCTCAATCTGGAATAAAGATCCATGTGGGATGATAGAATCAGGATTCCTGAGATATCTATCAAAGTCTTCCTATAAGCCATATTTAGACCAATCTGTATAAACATGCAAATAATTGGCATGGATAACATATATCCTACATATAAAGCATATTATTGCATATAACAAATGGTAACAATACATAGAAATTATATATTATGTTATGTTGTATTGTGTTGTATCATTATTGCATTATATTGTATCACACTGTTACAATGCATATCACATTTCATTTTTATGTATTTTAAATATGCATTATTTAATATTATATGTTATATAATACATAATTTTATTATTAATACAGAATAATAGTATTGATGAGTATATTATTATATTCTCTATAATATATTGACATTATACAATGCATTATTGTATTTGTTTGATCATACAAATTTTATGTATGCCTATATTATGTATTAAATTGTGATTATATATTACATGATATATGATACTCTATGATGCTATACATTATGAAGATATATTTTGTAGTTCATTTTCAAAGAAGAGCATGACATCAGGGTGATGCCATGACAAGGAAGTAAATTGAATTTGAATGAGGAAGTGATGTGCTCTCCTCCAGAGACCTGGATCTCTGGGGCCAGTGGCCAGATATGAATCATAATGGCTGGAGATGTCCTTGGGTGCTGAGCAAGGAGGATTTTGTGACTTGCCCACGGTCACACAGCTAGTAAATGTCAAGTGGACTTGAACTCTGGGCCTCCTAACCTCAGAGCTGGTGCTCTGTCCATTGTACCATCTAGTTACCCAATTACAGAGTATCGTATGATACTTTATAATATTATATGTCATATATAAAATACATATCATGCATAGCATAGACATCATATAAAATACAATATATGTTACCTAATACAAAGTATTTTGGTGTGTTGGTAATAGGGAAATCAGGAAAGGCCTTTTGAGGGATATAACACCTAAGTTGAATCTTAAAGTGTGTTAGAGGTTCCAAAAGCCATTGGTTAGGAGGTAAAGTATTCTGGGCATGGTGAAGAACCTGTTCAGAGATGTGGAACCAGGAGAAAGGAAAGGAGAATATGGTGATCAGCAAGTGGGCAAATGGATCTTACTGTGTGTAAGGAAAAGCACCTTGTAGTCAGCCTGGAAAGACAAGTTACATTTAGAGTGGAAGCATTTTAAGTGATAAACAAAAGAATTTGTATTTTATCCTAAAGGCAATAGGTAACTGCTGAAGGTTATTAAGACGGTAAGTGACTCAACTGGAAGTATTTTAGGTGAATTCATTTGTCAGCCTTGCACATTGGAGATGAGAGAGACTGGAAACCAAAAGACTAATCAAGAGTCTATTATAATAGTCTAAAGAGAGGCAATGAAGGGCTGAACCAGGGTCCTAAGTGAAAAAATAAAAGCTCAGCCTTGCAAAATTTGTCCATCCTAACCTGCCTGGTTCAGTTAAATAAAGAAAAGTTCACTCTGATGTGTAAATGAGGCAGAGTCCTGGCCCACCTGCAGATTGCTCACTCTGTAGAAGGCACCCTGAAGATCTGCAGCAGTAATTAAACTCAAATAAAAGAGATGCCGAAGACTTGGAACAGAAAAGATGCTAAAGTCAGGGCAATGGTTGTGTGATAGAGAGGGCTACAGAAAGAATTCGTAGCAGGCAGCCAAATGAAATAATCCTCGGGACAAGAAGAAATAGATTGCAGGTGCAAACAAGCATGAAATAGAATTCTGCTAATGAGTCTCCATTACCAGCTAAATACATAATCAAATTATTGTGCCCTTGCATATGGCAGCAAGAAATCAATTTATTCATCATAAGTATGGCAATGTGTATTGACCATCTTGGAATGGTGACTAAATCTAACTTCAGTGAAAGAATATTTTAATTTTGCTAAGTGTTCAGTTCCTGTTGGCATAAACTGCTATCGGAAAACAGACATTAAAGTCTATATAAACTAAAAACAACCAAAATGAGCTTTTGAAGGAGTAAAAGAAATTTAGAATCAAGCTGAAAAATTGATTTTAGAAAATAATGTAGAAGTTCAAAGTCATATGATCACAGATCTAGGGATTGTATAATTAGGGGTCATTTCTTGCAAACTTGTCAATTCTACACTTGAGAAAACTGAATCTCGGAGAAATTAAATATCTTTTCTATAATTATATAGCTAAAAAGTCACAGAGTGAGAATTTGAACCCAAGGACTTTCTGGCAAACCAGAAGGAGGAGCTATATTTGAAGGAAATAAGTTAAAGCATATGTGTGGTCTAAAACAACTAGGTGATACCATAATACACAGAATGTTGGGCTTAGCATAAGGAAGACGTTATGAGTTCAAATCTGGATCCAGACACTTACTAGCTGTGGGATCCTGGGCAAGTCACTCAACTCTGATTGCTTTAGTTTCTTCATATATAAAATGAGTTGGAAAAGAAAGGACAAACTGTTCCAGTATATTTGCCAAGAAAACCCCAAATTGGGTTACAACTGAAATCATGACTTGATGATTAAAAAACACTAGATGAAGTACCTCTCTAATACTCAAATTCTGTTAAGTCCATAAAGTCCATTAACTGATCTTCATCTCCTTGTATTTGTCACTTTTTGATAATTTCATTAAATCAGAGAAATGAGGGAACTCAACTCAATGATTGTAATCATCCCTAATTTTAGAGGTTAGCAAAGAAATGCCTGGTCTAAGAAGGTTATTGGGGGTGGGGCTGGGAAAGAAGGGGATAAGTGGAGATATTATTATTATGATTATTATTATTATATATTATTATTTCTCATTGTAAAGCAACTATAAACACTGTCTACAAAAACTCAGCAGTATCATAAAGAATATATCGATGAACAAATTAGCCAGCACTTATTTAGATTTGAAAATGCTTTTATAAATATTATTTCATTTGATCTTCATTAGAACCCAGGTGGTAGATACTATCATTATATCCCAATTTTACAGATGAGCAAACTGAGGCAAACAGAAGGTAAGTGACTTGTCCAGAGTCACACAACTTACATGTCTACCTCGTAGATACCTACTAGCAAATAGAATTTTCTTCCCTGTCTTGTTTTTGGAGATAAAGGTCACAGAATTTACAAGTACAGACAATGAAGAGATGTTTACTGGTAGGACAATTTGATTTTAAAAACTACCACGTTACCTTTCAAATCTAAAAACTCTGAGGGATAATATCTAGAGACATTTATATACTTGAGATTTAAGCAAGTCAAGTACTCTCAGATTCCTCAGGTTTCTCTGTGTCGTTTTTATTGGTGTTGTTAGTGGAGGTGTTTGCATAGTGTTAAGAAGAGACAGCATGGTGCAGTAGCCCCAGAGTTGGAGAAGACTGGCGTTCAAGTCACACTTCTGACATACCCTTGTTCTATAACTCTGGGCAAAACCCTTATTCTCTAAGTTTTCCAAATATAGTCAACTTCAGAATAGGTAATAACTTGGATACATAAAGGAAGTTTCTTCATAAAGAGGTTGTTATGACAATAAAATTATAGATTTCCACCATCCCCTCCAAACCAAACAAGCACACTAATAAGTTAAGGGATTTGGCTTGGATCACACAGTTAATATTTGTTAGAGAAAAGTTTAAAATTGATCTTACTGAAAATAAAGTCAACCTGCTAGCCGCTACCCCACACCAAATCTCACAGTAATAGGAAAACTCCTTAGGGCTATTATGAGACTAGAGTTTCATAAATCCCCATATAAAAACAAATTACTATTAATTTGAACTAAATGGATTTCTCCAAAATCCAAAATATTATTTACCCATACAGAAACCTCTTGTTTTTTTTTATTTTTTTTAGGTTTTTATTTGCAAGGCAAATAGGGTTAAGTGGCTTACCCAAGGCCATACAGCTAGGTAATTATTAAATGCCTGAGACCGAATTTGAACCCAGGTACTCCTGACTCCAGGGCCAGTGCTTTATCCACTGCGCCACCTAGCTGCCCCTCTCTTGTTTTTTTTTAAAAGTTATGTGCTTTCCAATTCATAAACTAAATCATATTTTGAAGGGATATGTTATTTTATAAACAAAATTTACCTGAATTTCTCTTCCTATTCTTGAAAAAAAAACACTACTGTCAGATTGTCTATCTTTGTTCTAGAAACATTCAATACATTGCAGTCCTATATTTCTGTCACTGGCTTTGAAAGTTGAAAAGTCAACAAGCAAATGAGATCTGATTGAGACCATCCGAATGTGATGTTATTGAGACTGATCAAAACTTGTGAGCCAGTGAACGGCCCAAACTGGTAAACTATTAACCGAGCAGGCACGCACACAAACCGGGAAGAATTTAAATTTAACCAAATGTATTCTTAAGCTAGACAAAAGCAAATAGATTTCTATATTATATTATGAAAGCGAACAATCCCAGGTTTGGGATTTAAAGCAGCATTCAAGGAAGGGCAGATACAATGTATAATCAATTCATTAGTATCACATAGATTATTTCTCTGCCTATAATTACCATCCAACCCTCCTACAGACACTTTGAGATTTAGTTGATTTCTGAAACCCCTGGAGGAAGTTTAAGTCAAGCCAGGGCTTATTAAAGCACATGGTCTCTACTCAACATTATTCCAGATGTTATGTGAGATATAAGGGAGGTAGAAATAAACCCCTACCTTCAAGAAAATTATGGGGGTGGTAAGATAATGATAACAGGGGAGGTATTCCTCAAAGGTGCCCAAGATCCAAGGCAGTCTATGGATCCACAACCATTAAAATCATAACTTACAAGTTCCCATTGATGTGTTTATCTTTAATAATGATCCATAAGACCCAATTAGGTCAAAGCAAAGAAATTTCATCAGTCAGTATACAAAAATTATTAAGCTTCTGCTATGTGATCAGCTTTATGCCAAGGGTTGGAGCTACAAAGAAAAGCAAAAGACTATCCCACTACAACAGCATGAGTACAACTATGCACAAATGCACAAATAATGGACAATTATATACAAGCTACAGACAAGCTAATTAGAAAAAATTTCTCCCACTAGTGTCTTCTGCTCAACAAAGAAAAGACACCAATATTAAAGGAAATTGAGACAACTTCTTCTAGAAAGTGGGGCATTAGTTAGAACTTGGGAAAAAAAGAACTTGAAAGAAGCCTGGAGGCAGAGTAGAGGAGCAAAAAAAATTTCAGCATGGCAGAGGGGGTTTAAATGGATGTGCTCATTTCCTTGATTTTTTTGAGTCCCGCCAATTTTTCAGTTAACCAAGAATTTCATTTGAAAGGTATAAATAACTCACCGTTTCCAAGTGGGCTTTGAACAGGTGGGAACAGTCTCACTGTTCCAACTTGTAAGCTTCTTCTCAGGCAATAAATGCATTTATATATATAATATTTATAAACTGTGATCAGACTCTCGTTCATTCCAGGTTCCTCTTTTGGGATCCGGATGTGTTTTTTCTGTTTTAACAGTTCAAAGAGATAACTTTTTTATTTTGTTTTATTTTATTTTAATTTAATAAATAAAATTTAATTTAACAATTTTAATTGAATTGAATTGTAACTTAACAGTGAGTTTAGAAATGAAGTGTCCTGTGAGAACAAAAAGACAAGAAGCACTGGATCACAGATTACATGGGGGTGAGTAAGGTACAAGAAAACTGAAAAAGTGGGAAGGACGTAGGTTTTTTTATATAGGGTTTTTTTGTGCAAGCCAAATGAGGGTTAAGTGGCCTGCCCAAGGTCACACAGCTAGGTAATTATTAAGTGTCTGAGGCCAGATTTGAACTCAGGTACTCCTGCCTCCAAGGTTGGTGCTCTATCCACTGTGCCACCTAGCTGCCCCCAGGAAGTAGGTTTTATGAAGGGTTTTGGACAACAGAAAATGTTAATTTTATTTCTGAAGATGATAGGTAATGACTGCAGTTTATCGAGTAGGAGGGCAACATGATTAGACCTGAATTTTAGAAAGAAATAATTTGACAAAGAATGGAAGATGGATTAGAGTGGAGATAGACTGAAAGCAGAAATACAACCAGTGGGTTATCAAAATACATCAGAGGAGAGAAGATGGTATATTCAAGAGATGCTACAATTGTAAAATCAACATATTGAATATAACAAGGGGCAGGAGTAAGAGAAAATGAGAAGTCAAGGATGATACATGAGTTTCAAACTTGGGTGACTGGGAGGATGGTGATAACCTCTATAGTATTAAGGAATTCAGAGCTAGTGGAAGTTTTGGAGGAAAAATAAGTTCAATTTGAGACATTGTTGATATGTCCAATAGGAAGATGAAAAACGGGGGGTTAGGAGAGAAATTAGGGGATAGGTAGATCTAAGAATAATCAGCATAAAGGTGATAATTGAATCCAAGCATTCTGATGGCATAATCACTTGAAATAGTATAAAGGGAGAAGAGTGTCCAGGATAGAGCCCTGTAAGATACCTATTATTATCAAATGTAACCTGGATGAAGGTTCAGCAAAGCAGAGTGAGAAAGAATGGTCAGATATGTAGGAAGAAGACCAAAAGCAAGCATCAGAAACCTAGAGATAAGAGAGTTATCAAGGGGGTGAGAGTGAATGGCAGTATTAGTGGACATAAAGGCAGTCCAGAAGAATTAGGTTTGAGAACAGGTTATTAGATTTGCCAATTAAACATAATTCATAACTTTGGAGACAGTGATTTATTTCAATTGCACAAAGTAGTTATAAACTGAACTGTAGAAAGTTAAAAAAGAGTGAGAAAAAAGAAAATAGAGAGAAAAAGTACACTGGTTATCAAGGATGGAAGAATCAAGTGGGGGTGAATTTTGAGTGTATTTGTTACCAGCATGGAAGGCTGAAAAAGGAAATAAGATTTTTATAACACCTACTGTGGGCTAGGCACTGGTGTTGAGGTTCTAAACAAATATCTCATTTGAGGAGGTTGTTGTGAAGACAACAACCCTGCACGGTGGATCCTATTACTATTTCCTTTTGACAATTAAGGAAACTGAGGCAAACAGACTTGAAGTCACTTTCCCAGGGTCAGTTAGTGTCTGAGATTGGATTTGAATT
Source organism: Macrotis lagotis (assembly GCF_037893015.1). Lineage (NCBI taxonomy): Eukaryota > Metazoa > Chordata > Mammalia > Peramelemorphia > Peramelidae > Macrotis > Macrotis lagotis. The sequence continues at coordinate 151,717,490 of NC_133665.1, forward strand.
CTAGTTTTCCTGATTCTAAATCCAGCACCCTATTCATTATACCACCTAGTTGCCTCGATGGCAGGTAGGAAACTAGTAAGCAGAGACTGAAGAAAAAAAAGAGACTAGAGATTAAAGAGTGGTCAACCTACTGGAGAAGGTGTGATATAATGCAACCACTTATGCACATAGAGAACTTTGTCTTGGCAGGGAGAAGGGTCAGATCTTCATGTGAGATAGAAGTGAAAGAAAAGCTGGCAGCACAAAGCATCTGAGTGATGTGAAATGAAAAGGAGGGAACAAGAGGGAGCCCTCAGTGAATAGTCTTCATTTTCCAGTGAATTATTAGACAGAAACCTCATTGGAGTGAGTTATGGGAAGGAGACCCATAGGAGGCTTGAGGAAGGGTGAAAAGGTTTTTGAAAATCTGCTAGAGTGAGTGAGATACTGAATCAATTAGGAAGATATTTTTTAAAATGTCTTACTGCAGTGAATGTTCAGTGTGGATTGTATAACATCAATTTATAATGAACTCAGCATGGTTTCATGATTTTCTCCAAATTCATTCAGCCACATTTAAATAGGAGTAGAGGTGAAGATAATGTTTGACCTTTGTTTTTTGAAGAAGACCATGACATAAGAGAGGTGATGCCATGACAAGCATTGTTTTAGAGTGAGGGGTGCTGTGCAAAGTCACCAGGTTCACTTTCTCTTCCCTAGCTATCTGGGTCCAGTGACCAGACAGGAATCAGGACTGAAGGGAATGGATGGTGGAAGTATCCATGTTTGAGTCTTGGCAAGGCAAGATTGGCAATAGCATAAGGGTACAAGTGACTTGAGGAAAAAAAGAATGCAAAGTTAGATCAGTTCATAAAGGGGCCAATATTGGTTAAGGCTAGTGGAGGGATAATATCCTGGGGGTGGGGGGGACTAAGGGGTTGAGGTATTGGAGGTCAAGGTGAGAACAAAGAAGAGAATTTGAGGTTTCAAAGGAGCAATGTGAAATGTGAACAGATTATGATAAAATAAGGGAATTTCAGAGTTCATGAATATGGAAATGGTATACTTGTGGGTAATGACATACCCAAGGGCATGGTCATCTCTTTGTAGTTGAGATGGGATGGAGACGTAGATAATGAAAAATTAATTTAACAAAAATATAAACCAAGGCATGATTCTCTGAATAAGGTATCATTTTATTAATAAGGTTGTGGAACCTTTCAATGAAAGAGAGAATAGATTTACCTCTGGTCAAAGACTCCAAGTCAAAGGAAAGCTACCCTTTTATAGGGCAGAATACAGAATAGGATAAATGACATCCTAGGATTGAGGACCATAAGATTAATAACAGCTGATGCACAGTATATATACAATATAATTGCTTAGAAGTTTGATAATGAGGGCCTTTCTGAAATTAAAAAAGTGTTCACTGTGTGAATTCAGTTGAAAAATAATGACCCAGGGTTTTGGTACAGAAAAACCAGACATCCTCAAAGGACAGCTCAGTAGTGTGAAGATATTAGACCGGTCTACCTTATCCACCAAGTTTAGCTAAATTCCTTGAGGCAGAACTAACTAGAAGCTGAATTTTTAAGCCACACCAATTACAGACTAGCTAAATTCTGAACTAAATTCAGAGACAGAGAACCATGACTTAAGCAATTTCAGGACAAGATCATTTAATTTAAATAAGATCAGTAAATAAATGATGTAGAAATCAATCTTAATTAATAAGACAAAGAATTGATAGGACAGGGTGTTGGGAAGTTACCAATTTATAACCTGAAGTCCCTAATATAAAAGAGTTTAGAGAGAAAACCTGTGATTTTGTGGAAAAGGAGCATGGTTGATGTTAATAAACTGCTATCAGAATTTCGATTAGTTGGTAAATATGGATGAAACAACAGGGGAGGAGAGATTATTGTGTGATGGTGATAGAGGGAGACCCTAGAAGGGTATAAGGAGTATTCATATTCTCCACCTCAACCAGATTGAATTGAATGAAACCAGTAAGTTCTAGAAAGGAGGGTCAAGGAGGCTGTGTCACCAGGAGGGAGTCAGATCTCAGGGAGAACCAAAAGATGGAAGAAGTGGGAGAGAAAAAAAGTTGAAAGCAAGTTTATTATTTATGGTGCAGTCACTCAAGAGAGCGCAGTAGGAGGAGTGAGTAGTTTGAGAGTGGAATATTGAGAGGGCACAGCTGCAGGGAAAAAGGACTAGATTGTGAGGGATAGAGAAAAGTGTCTGAACCATAACATCTAGGAGTTCATGCCTACATATATGTACATGTAGTTTCACTGTCCTAGGTTTGTAAGGTCTTCTGAGAGCACGGGCTGTTTTTCACTTTTGTCTTGATGACCCAAGGGACTAGCACAGTATGTAAAAGATAATGATATTTAATAAATGCTTATTGATTGACTGTTCAATTATCTTCAATGGGCCTTGATTGCCTCTGATGAAATACAGACTCCTCAGCTAGGTTATGAGTCTTTCATATTCTTACTCTAGTTTCTCTTTTCAGTTGTAGTATTCTCTTACTGTAGCCCCAGTCAGACCATTCTACTTTCTCAGTTCCCTGAATTCCCCATTGAGTTCACTCTTCATTTTTGGGCCCAGGCTGTTCCTTGTTTCTGAAATGTACTTCCTTCTCACATTTATCTCAATTAAATATTAAATAAATTTGCTGTTCAGTATCATATGGTTAAAATTTGAGTCTTGGTTCATGCTGAGCAAGTATTTATTAAGCTCCAAAAATGTAGTGGGGATAAGGGAGGAAGCTCTGTACTTGTAGTTTGGAATCATGGCTCCAGTGCTGGGCTAAAAGGGTAGTGCAGTGGTTAGAGTACCAGCCCTGAGTTCAAATATGACCTTTGATACTTATTAACTCTGTGATTACTTAACCCTGATAGCTTGGCATCCAGGGTCATATCCAGGCATCCTGATCCAGATCTGGCTGCTGGACCTGGATGACTCGGAGTAAAAAGTGAGACTGATGTGACTTAACACAGCACCCCTTCCCACTCAAATCCAATTCACACACATGTCATGGTATCACCTCCCAAATGTCATGGCCTTTTTTGAGTATGAAGGACAAACATCATCATCTAATCTATAATTCTAATATCTTCTGATTCTATAAATATTTGTTTGATTACATTATACCAAGTCATTTTTCTGAATTCTTTTTCAACTCAAATGATTGCATTCCTTTAACCAAAGAACATCCATAAACTCTCTGAGAAGCTCCTCTTCACTCTGCTCATCAGGCCCCACTCTTATCTCCAGAACTCTGCTCCCTCACACATGACTGTGGGAAGCCTTTCATCAATTTATGTTGTTCCAGCTTTGAAGGAAGACTATTTAAAAAAAAAAGATCCAACATAAAAATTCAACTGTGAAAGCTCTTTGAAACTAGATCACACATACCCATGTGTGGACACACATACACACACACACACATGTGCACACACACAAAACTAAATCAGAGAAGTGTATTTTTAAAAGGACTTATACAGTAAATGATAAACCAAGAGAGATAATTAAGAACAGTGTCTCCTGACAAGTGGAATAGACATGAATCATGTCAAATTGCCAACGAGGCTTTCACATGTCAACTAGCTTCAAGGCAGCTTTCAGTTTGGGGCTGGTTGGAAGCATTGGGGGCAGATGAATAGGCACCTTACTCAAATTTATAAGAATAACAGCTATTCTCCAATGGATCAAAGCTGTATGTACAAATGGATTTTTTTAAGAATTTCAAAATATTAACAATTTGAAAAATTGCTCCAAGTCACTAATAATAGGGAAAATGTAGATCAAAATAACTTGGTTTTCATCTCACAGCCAGCAAATTGGTGAAGATGACAACAAGTGAGAATCAATCGATGTTGGACAGGCTGCCAAAAGACAGAAGCATTAATAATACACTGTTAGTGTAACTGTGAAATGGTCCAACCATTCTAGAAAGCAATTTGGAATGATGCTAAGAAAGTAACAAAAATGTCTATAGTCAGTGACCCAAAGATCTCCCAGCTAGATAGATATAGCTCAAAGTAGGCAGGAAACAGAAAGGTCCCATATTTACCAAATTACTTGTAGTAACAATTTTTTTTGTGACAGCAAAGGCTAGGAAACAAAGTAAATGTCTACTGATTGGTGATTAACTTAAAATTGTGATTAATGAATAAAAACAATTAGCATGCTATAAGAAATTATAATGATGAATTCAGAAATTCGTGGAAGATATATAAATTGATAGTAGAGTCAGCAAAATGTACATATATCCAATGACTACAACTATCTAAATTGAACAACAAAAAAAGATACTGAATGTTGTGTAATTATAAATAACAAAGCATGTTGCTGAGGGTGAGGTAAGAAAATATACTTTCTTTTCTTCATGAGAGATGGGAGGGAGAACTAGGGTGTAGAATATGACAGATGCTTTCCAGCTTAGTTGATTTGCTTATTAATTTTATTGAACTGTTTATTTTTTTTGTTCTTATTCTCATTGCAAAGAATGGCTTACTGAAAAGGGAAAAGTAAGAATGTATTAGAAAATAAAGGTGACTTAAAATTAAATATATCAATAAAATAAAAATAATAAAAATAATTCAGCTTAATGTGCAGAAAAGAAGTTTGAAGATGGAGCAAATAATTTTCCTGCTCCCTTCTGAAAAGAATAGGAAAATTTGTATTAAATAGAAAATTAAGTTGTTCTTGGCAATTTTAAATATTGATTTAAACTTATTTCTTTTTTTAAAAAATCTGTGCTCTACATTTCAAAACTTTGATAACTCTGTGATTTCACAAATATTAGAATCCTTCCAGAAATAATTCTTATAATCCATCTATGTTTGCCTATCTTTTATACCATTTGTCAATTTTCTCCCATGAACCTGCCAAAGGGGGTCTACCCAGTATTCTGGTGGGGACAGTTATATATCATAGAATCATAGATTGAAAACTAGAAGAAGTATTGAAGGTCCTTGAGTTTAATCCCTTCATTTTATAAGATGAGAAGACTGAGGTCTAAGAAGTTAATAGTCTTGCCCAATGTCATATATCCAGTTTTAAATCTTCATGTGTTCACATCCAGCTATATTCTATACAATATAATAAGGATCTAGTTTACTTTAAAGATGGCAGACAAGCATGAGGGCTATCAATTTGCTTCCTTCCCTCTTACTATATGACTAGACCACTTTTTTATTTTGCTTTATTTCTTTACCATTGATAGATTATTCTGATGACATCCTTAATGCCAGGTCTGTGGCATAATTCCTTATTTACTAATCGTTACATGATACCCATAATTACTAACTGCTTCTTGATTACTTTTGGGTAATCCACAGTTTCAACTCTTTGGAAACTATAGCTGGTATTCAATCATCCATAACCTCATAACATCACCCATGCATCATCTTTGTCCTTTATGTTATTAAACAAGTAAGAAAAAAGTTAGAAAATGCATTCCAGCTTCATACTTTTCCATTTTCTCCAAATTATTTCAATACAATTCCATTAATTCTCTAAGTATCAACCAATTCAGAGTATGGAAATCCACAAATGTTATTTGATAGATTAGTAGAGGAAGGAGAAAAGGTATTTTTGCCTTGATTTTGGCCTTCATTTTAGTTTCTGTTTTTCAGCTAAAAGTAATTTTGTTGAATATTGTTGCTCTACTGACTGAAGATTTTGAATCCCATTGAATCCCATCTGCATATGTGTACTAAATTGATTTTGTTCCATTTATATATGTATATATATATGTTAATTTATATGTATATATATATATATTAATATGCATGAGTTTGTATATATGGGGAGAGAGAGAGAGAGAGAGACAGAGATAGAGACAGAGACAGACAGAGAGAGATAGAGAGACAGAGAGAGAGAGAGAGAGAGAGAGAGAGACAGAGAGAGAGATAACAAAAGATTTATTTTAGAAGGGGATATAAAAGCCCATGTGAAGTTGGCTGATTGACAAAGAGAGGTAGGTTTGAGAGGTGACTGTTAAAAAATCATCCTTTCATATCAGCACAACTGAGTGTTAGTGGCTATTTTAGCTCTCATATGAACTGTCAGCTCCCTTTCAAATGAAATATTTCTGTTGTCTGCCTTGCACTAAAGGGTTGTAGAGTAGAGCCAATTCAGTGAAGTCTTATATTTGCAAAGATTGAATAAGGAAGAAGAAAATGGTCAGAGCTGAAAAGAGAAGATAATAACTCTACTCTCTGCTCTCAGAACTGGCTAATCAAAGTCAGCAGAGAACTGTGGAGCTATGAGATGTATATGTGCAAATTGATATGCATATTTATTTGTATTTGTGTATGTATAGATATATGTATGCATGTATTGCCAATGTATATGTGTTATGCATGTCTGTGTTATTTATGTGTGTATATAAACATGTATTTCATGATATCCTTATATGTGTATGTGTATATGTGTGTTTGTGTAATGCGTATATATATATATGCATGCATATGTGTATGTATATTTATATATATATATATCAAATCATATATTTACATATATGGTAAAGTGATACATTAGAACTAAATACCAGGTCATTTGACCCCAGGTACAAATGTTTTGTTCCCCACTTCCCCATACCCCTTCCAGCATCATCCCATTCTTTTCTTGAGTACTTGCAGATACCCTCATTCCATTCTTCTCTAAAGAAACACCGGACTAGAGTGCTAATTGAGACTTTGGTATTCTACATGGTGCCCATTCTATGAATGATCATCACGCCGAGCTGGTCTTAGCATTCCCTTGAAATAAAGTCAGGTTATTGAAATTGATCTAATAAGTCGCATATAAAGATTTAAGTACTGTCCATAATTTCACTCTATTATAAGCCATTATAATAAAACACAGGCCTCTTATTTCAATTTTTACAGCACTCATTTTCCTAAGGACCTGCTTGATGGTAAAAATGAAGGACCATGGATAAATTCCTCCAACCTGACCTGATTTACAAAGTATTTATGCATACCTTGACTATAAAAGATTGGCAAATGTGCTTTTCATTGACTATATACTCCTAAAAGATATTTTCAGTTCACTTCAGTGAGCCATACAGTTATTATTCAATCAATAAATGAGCATTTATTTAGTGTCTATGATGGGTCAAACACTTATAGGTGCTGGTGATACAAAGACAAGGAAGCTAGAATTTAATATTGCATGATTACACATTGTTATATCGTACTGAAGGTAGTTAAGACTGGAGAACTGCCTTCAAAGGTAGGAAGACCAGACTTTGAGTTTGACCCTTAAGTCATTCTAACTTATGTGACCCTAGACAGATAATTTAAGGGTACTCTTGGTGGCTCTCTAAAATGAAGTCAAAGGGAAGATACTGATCTGCATTGGTAGAGGGGGAATACTAACAGAATCACACATCTTCTCTCATCTTGTTATTTCTTTGAATGTATTTACTTTCGCCAAAATTTTTGGAGTATTTTATGTGTGTATGAATATGTAAATCTAGAAGCCAATTTTTGTTAACGAATTCAATTATTTGGGAGAAAGTTAAGCACCAGGAAAGGAACTGTTGATAGAGGTTGCTTCTTTAAGCAAATAAAACTGATTTCTCAAAGTTCACTCACTTGCAAAAATTCATCCTGGGATCAACCCTCCCTCTGCTAAAGGCAGGTTAACTGATGGCACCTTGGAAAGCTCCAGGACAGAGAAACGCTACTACACCAAGATTCTAATTAGAACTTTGGACTTAGTTAACAAAGCTCCCTTACCTAATTGTGTGTGGCGGGGGGTATCATATGCCTATATTCTAATTCTCTAATCTTATGATTCACAACCTAAGTCTTCCCTAGTTAAAAAATAAAATCTTTCCTCCCATTATCATCTCACCAAAATTGAATCCTTATCTAAATCAACTCTAGCTCTCCCCATTTCTAATGGACCCCACCCTTTTCCTTCTCTGTAGCCTCTGAAATACTGTTATTATTAATACATACTCTCATATTCTCAGTCCTTTCCACTTAAATTCTTTCCATCGTGTCTCTCTTGTCACTCTGTTTTTGAAAATATTGGGGGGGTAGTAATATCAAAGAGATATAACAAGACTGACTGACCAAGGATAGGCCTATTATAAGGCCCCATCTCTCAGCTTGTTTGGATGGGGAGAGCAAGACACTGTGAAAGGGAATCAAGATCTTTACATAACCTTCCACTCATTTTGTAGTCACTCCAGAGTCTGAAAACAGCCTCTTAAACAAAGGCAAAATTTGACCCATGTCTAGGGTCTCCCCAGATTCAGCAAGATCCCTGCTACCCAGATATAGGACAGTTATTTTGTTTTCTTCCACTATAAAAGACGTGTTTAACTGTATTATGATCCATTCTAGACATTACCATTTAAGAAGAGGAGGGTAATGGAACAAACATTCTACCTATGTGTCAGTCAGGCATTAATTAAATATTTTACAACTATCACCCCCCTTTGATCCCCACAACAACCCAAATAGCACATTTTACAGTTAAGAAAACAAACTTATAGAAGCTAAGTGGTTTGCTTAGGGTCAAAAAGCTAGGAAATCTCTGAGGTCAATTTTTAACTTGTCTTCCTGACTCTAGATTGAAGGTTCTAGCCACTGTGCCACCTAGTTGACTCTAGAACAGGGGTGGGAACTGGACCATATTGTTGTGGTATTGCCAAGGCAACCACAAGTGGGCCTCAAAATTCAATAAATCTAGCAACTTTGTAGGGATGAATTAAATGGCTGACCATATATAGCCTCCAAATGATGCTATAATTATCTAAATGGCCCTTGGCAGAAAGTTCCCCACCTGCTCTAGAAGAGACTAATAACCTAGAGGAATGGGTACAACCAGTATTGTGAAGAGTCTCAACTCTATCCAAGAACAGTTGAAAGAATTCCCTTCATGAAGGACATGATAACTTGTCTTCAAATATTTCTAGAGATGATACATGAGGAACAACAAAGTTGGTTCTGTTGAGTTCTCCAAGACAAAAACAAGAACGATGCTTAGAATTTGCAAAGAAACTAATTTAGTTTTGAAATGAATCAAGAAATATGTCCTATTAATTTGTGACCCATGATAAGTCATTCTGAAATGGAATATGCATCTTCAATAAGGAATTGATTCCTATTCCTTGGAGATCTTACAGAGGCTAGCTGACCACCTGCTGGCCTTAAGCCATTCTTTCTCATACATAGAACAAGGATTAGGGTAGCTTTTTATTTGCTAATACCAGTTCCAGACCTTCTTTTTGAATCTCATTCCTTCACTCAGCAATCTCTTCTTGTTTAGTTTATATCATCTGATTACATGCCCCCTATGCAGGTCTTTTTTTTTTCTTTGCTATCCTTCAACCTATTGTATCTCAATGATATCAGTCATTCATTCACTCGGTTGTCCAATAAGCAACTATTAAGCACCTACTATTTACTAGGGAGTGGTCAAAGCACAGGGGTTACAAAAAGAGTCAAATAGCATTTGCTGCTCTCAAGGATTTCACATTCTCATGTTGGAGACAATGTGAAAATCAGTGATGGCGAACTCATGGCACCAGAACCCCAAGCAGGATTCATCTCTATGAGAGTTTGACACCATTGATATAGTTATTCTTACAGTATACCAAATAGATGGAAAGTAATGCGGAAGGGGAAGGTACAAGCAGTGGGAAAAAGTCTCCTAAAAAGGGGCGATTTGGGTCTAGTCTTGAAGGAATCCAAGGTGAAACATTCTAGACATGGGGGAGAACAGCCAATATCAAGACCTGGGGACTGGATAGGGCAGGTCAATTTGGAAGAACTATAATTAAGTCAGTATGACTAGATTTTAGAGTGCTTGGAAGGAAGTCAAGGATAAAAAATTAGAAATGAAGAAAGAGGTAAGTTTATGAAATGCTTTGAATAACAATTTGATTTTGAAAGTAGCAAGAAGCTTCTGGAGTTCACTGTGCAAGAGGATAACAGAGTCTTGTCTGATCCACACTTTAAAAAAAATCCCCTTGGCAACTGATTGGAAGATGGATTGGAAAAAGGAGGCAAATACTGATAAGGGCCTAAGCTAGGGGATATGACTGGGTGAGTAGAGGAAAGGAAACATGGATACAAGATATTATAATGGTAGAACTGAAAAGATTTGACAATGAATGGGATAGGTGGGATGAATAAGAATGAGTAGTCATGGCTAGCACACCGAGACTGGAGGCCAGAATGATTAGAAGAATGGTGGCATCCTCATCAGAAAAGAGAAGGTCCAGAGTAGAGCCTTGGCAGACATCTACAGTTTGAGAGTGTCTAGGGTCTCCTAGTAAGACATGGGTAAAGAAGCAATAAAGGAGACGGTGGATTGTTTGGACATATAAGAAGAGAACCTGGAAAGAGTATCATTAAAACTAGAGAGGAGATAATATTTCAGAAGAGAAAGTGATCAACAGTATCAAATGCAGTAGGATTCAAGAGAGTTGGGAATTCAAATAATGACCATTTGAACTTTTCAGCAACAAGCTCAGGATCCCAGAATTTTAGGAAACTCCGTTGTTATTCTAGTCCAGTCAAAGACTGGACAAGAACTCTATTACAGCATCTCTAATTCCTCTAGGATAAAATACAAATTCCAGTTTGATTTGTAAAGCTATTTTTAATCTAGTGACTATCTTTTTCTGGATAATTGGACAACATTTCTCTGTCTTCCCCTTTCCATGTATTTCTTGTTCCAATTACACATTTTTCCATTTCTTGCCTTTTATAGACTATATCCCATGCCCAGCAGGCTTTCTCTCCTCATTTCCACCTCTTGGAATACTTTCAGGTTGTCTGCATAAATGCCATCTCCTTCAGTTTTTCCTGATTTTCTCAATTTTAATGTCCACCCAAATTCACTTTGGATTTTGTCTATATTTTGTGTTTGCTAATCTGTGATCACTCCACATTTCCCGTCTTCCAGTAGAGGTAAACTCTTTTTTTTCCCAATTGATATTTCGTGTTTTTTTTTCAGTTACACGTTAGGAAAGTTTTTCAACATTCATTCACAGTTTTAAGTCACAAAATTTCCTTCCACTCTCCCATCCCAGCCCCCTCTCCTCAGCAGTGAAGAGTTTGATGAATATTGAATACACACACACACACACACACACACACACACACACACACACATATATATATATATTTGTGTTTAATATGTTTAATGCTTAGTCATTTTCTGTATGAGAAATGATAATTAAGGTGGAAAAAAAGAAAATCATGAGATAAGAAATAAATATATGAGGATTTTATTCAAATGAACATAGTGTTCCTTCAGGTTCTATAGGATTCTTTTAAATTTTGTTTTGTTTTTCTTCCTCTGGGTGTGGATAGCATTGTCCATAGCAGGTCTACCATTGTCCTAACTCTGGACTTCTGAGAGGAGTTGCACCCATCAAGGTTGATCAACTCATAACTGTACAATATTCTCTTGGTTCTGCTCCCTTTGCTCAGCATCAGTTCCTATAAATTGTTCCATGCTTCTCTAGAGTCCAACAATTCATGATTTCTTATAGAACAAGAGTACTCTATAACATTCATTTACCATAACTTGTTCAGTCATTCTCTAATTGATGGGCATCCCATCAACTTCCAATTCTTTTCCACTACAAAAGGAGCTGCTATGAATATTCTGAACGTGTAGGACTTTTCCCATTTTTTATGATTTCTTCTGGATGTAGGCCTATATTTCTGGATCAAAGGGTATTATCAATTTTATTGTTCTTTGGGAATATTTCCATATAGCTCTCCAGAATGATTGGGTGAGTGCACAACTTCACCAACAATGCATTAATGTCCCAATCCTCCCACAACCTCTCCAACATTGATCATTTTCCCTTCTTGTCATCTTAATCAATCTGAAGGGTATGAAGTAAAACCTCATAGTTGTTTTGATTTGCATTTCTCTAATCAATATAATGATTTAGAGCATTTTTTCATATGGTTATATATAGTTATAATTTCTTCATTTGAAACTACCTGTTCACATCCTTTGACCATTTATCAATTGGGAATGATTAATAACCTTATAAATTTGATTCAGTTCTCTATATCTTTAGAAGTGAGACCTTTATCAGAATCCCTAGCTGGCAGTATTGGTTTTATTAGTGCAAAACTTTTTGAATTTAATATAGTTAAAATCATTCATTTTGTAATTTTAATGTACTCTAATTCTTGTTTGGTCATAAATTCCTCCCCTTTCCATAGACCTGACAGAGAAGAATATTTCTTGATCTAAATCACCTTTTATGTCAAAATCCTGTACCGATTTTGACTTTATTTTGGTATAGGATGTCAGTCTATGTTTTGGCCATACTATTTTCCAGTTTTCCCAATAAGTTTTGTCAAATAGAGAGTTCTTAACCCAGAGACTAGTGTCTTTGTATTTGTCAAACAGTAGAATTCTATGGTCATTTACTACTGTTTCTTTTGAACCTATCCTAATCCACTGATCCATTATAGAGTGTAAATACTTTAAATACAGGGACAATCTCTCTTTTATATTTGAATTCTCAGTACCTTCACTTATTGGCTGATGGATAGATCCTTTTAATATTTTATAGAGAGGTTTTTCCCCTATCTTCAATTAAAAATTTTATTCTTGATGGCTTTCAGGACTCATACTAGTCAAGTCTTTTTTCAGGGTTGTTCATCCACCTTTGGTATCCATCTGGCACTCAACTCTCACCTGTGGCTCCAAAAAATTGTTAACATGCACAGCAGTCACACCCCAGTAAAAGCATCGTGCAGACAGACTAAACTAGGTTGATAATAACCAACACTCTCAAACCTGTCAGTCTGTTAGGGAGATGTCTACCCCAAGCATGCGAAGACTTCCTCTGGTAGAAGGGGTAGAAGATAAAAATTCATTCCAATGACCATGAAGGTGGTTGAAACAGATACTATGGACCATTAAAGTTTGGTCAGACATGGAAGAGCCCAAGCTCATTGACTGCATCCAAGAATGTCACTAGTATTCTTGACTTTTATCCTACCACTGGACATATATATATATATATATATATATATATATATATATATATATATATATATATATCAGAAAAGACTAGGATTGAATATATAGCACTGTCATCTGTATAGGGATGGATAATTGAAATCTTTGGAGCTGATGAGGTCTCCAAGAGTAATGGCTTAGAGAGTGAATCTAAGGGACTGTGCAACTCTATCTCTCTTAAATCTAATTCATGGCACATCAAGATATTACTGCATGGTGCTGTTGGTCTTCTTTGAAAATGAAGGACCAACAAAAACAGTAACTCATGTTAGTTAACCTTAGTATCATTCTACCCTCCTTTTCTCCTCAATTCCTATTACTTCAATTTCCACTCTGTTTCAGCCATTCATAGGAGTAGGGGAAATATTTTAGACTTTGTTTTCTCCAGAACCATTCCAACTTCATGATTTGTTGCTGAAATTCTCCCACCCTTTTTTCCACTGCTTCATTCTTCCTGTACCTGCTTTGGTCCTTTAAGAACCTAAGGTCACCTCCAAGCTCAGACAAAGTACAGAAAAGAGGATTTTAGTACAGTGTCTGAAATAAACAGCTTCGTCTTCCATCCTAATTTCAACTACAAGCACTGTCTTCATCTAACAGCTGAACCTGTTCCCTCTTCCTATCTTTCCTGGAGTCATGCCAAGATGAGATTTTTATTCCCCGAAGTGGCAGGTTTATAGAAGTACAGTCATTTATCAACTGAGTGGCAGCTGAAGACACAGCTCCACTTCTAATCTTAAACTTACCCTGTGCTGGTTTTCTAATTCAAGATCTTATATTTAAATATAGAGGAGTATAAGGATCTGTGAATGCATTGGCATAGAACAGTAGTCCTCAAATTTGGGGACCTTAGGATCCCTTTATGCTTTTAAAACTATTGAGGACTCCAAAATTTTTTGTCTATCAACATTTACCATGACAGAAATTAAAACTAATATTTAAGATATATATAAAATTAATTTATTTAAAATAATCATTGCATAATAATGATATTTTATGAAAATTAGCTATATTTTTCAAAGCAAAGAAAATTAGTGATACATGTGGCATTATTTTAAATAGTTTTGCAAATCTCTTTAATTTCAGGCTAAATAGAAGATAATCGGATTCTCATATCTGTTTCTGTATTTAATCTGCTGAATTATGTTGTTTTGGTTGAAGTAAGGGAAGAAAATATGACCTCATACAGAGTTGGAAAATGGAGGCAAGTATTAATAGGCAAATGACTTATTATTGTTATGAAAATGGCTTTGACCAGAAGGACCCTCTGAAAGAATTGGGATTCCTTACACCTTTGAGAACTGCTAGAATAGGGCATTCCCAAGTAAAAAAACTATCAATTCAGGTCAATACCGTCTTTGCAAGGTAGAGTCTTAGATAACTTCCTAGGAGACTGAGAAAGCAGGTTACTTGCCCAAGGTCATACCACTTCTCAGTCAGAAGTGGGATTTGAATCCTCTTCCTAACTTTAAGGTCAATTCTCTAGCTATAATATGTAACTCAAAATAATTTCAATAGTGTGGTTAAGGGGAGGCTAGGTGGCGCAGTGTATAGAGCACTGGCCTTGGAGTCAGAAGTACCTGGGTTCAAATCCAGCCTCAGACACTTAATAATTACCTAGCTCTGTGGCCTTGGGGAAGCCACTTAACCCCATTGCCTTGAAAAATCTAAAAAAAATAGTATGGTTAAAACAGTATTAAGATAAGCAGAGTTGGTCCCAGTGTCAGAAGATCTGGGTTCCGATCTGATCTCTGACATTCACCTATTAAAAAAAAGAGGTTAAAGGAGATGGACTCTAAAGTCCCTTTTAGCTCTGTCTTTGATTCTGTGCTGTCCCTAATCTGCCAAATGAAAACTAGTTAGACTAGATGACTTTCCAGTACAGAGTTATGATCTCAAGTACCTCTCCTAAAAAAGGCTGAGGGAAGAGGAGAGACAGAGAACTCATTTTTTTTCAAGAGTGGATTTTTCTTGAGAGTTGTCTGAAATCATTGATTACCCCCAGTTGCTTCTATCAACTTAAATGTACACAATAGTTTTTGTGAAAAAGGTAATAACAACACAAGGAAATACTCCAGCAAAAAATGCTGAATGCCAGTCAGACCTCCATGGAGCAATTGTCCAGTTTCACTGCCCCTTAAGTCTCTGGAGGTTTTGAGGATTTTTTTTCCAATAGTTGACTTACTTGGCCAATTGTTGTTGAGACTATTTTTTTTCACATTAAAGTCTAAAATTAGTTCATCTCTACTCTTTTCTGGGACCCTTATTTGGGATCTGGAATCTAGACCCAGACTACCATTGTATCACCAGAACAATTGGCTAATTCTTCTCCCTGTCTTCATCTTTTACCACCAAGTCAAAAAGAAAATGAATCAAACTATTTTTAATATCATGTAAACCAGGAAACTACTGGTTTGGCTTACTTTTTCAACTAAAAAATGTTGCATGACAGACCTCCAAACTGAATTAATCAATCAGTCGAATAGTATATAATCCCACTCCCTACTTCAAAGATACACAAACACACACACACACACACACACACACACACACACACACACACACACAAACTCACTCCATTTTTTAAGGAAAGTAAGTGGGCAAAAACTGAGGTTGAGTTTCAATGCCAGCAACATGTTTTAGTGAATTCTTCAATTACTTTTTTTTCAATTAATGAAAATCTATCTTCTCCTTTCCCCTATTAGGAGGAAACCTCAGAAGGTCCCTCTCAGGACCCTCTTAGACAATTGCTTTCTCATCTATAAAATAGAGATAACAATGCCTGCCCTACCTGCCTCAGAGGGCCACTGTTGATGTAAAAGTAATTTTCAGTACTAAAAATGCTATATAAATATAAAGGATCATAACTACTTCCCATTTTCATAAAGAAAAAGATCATTTTTCTCAATGATTTGAGAGTCTAAAATTACAGAGGTATCAATTTTATCCTTTCAAGATGAAAAAGAAATTTTTCCCCTTCTTATTTTTCTCTTCAATAGTTAAATACTGGATGTTGGAAACCAGTGAACAGGAGAAAGTAGAAAAATTAATCAGAAAGCACAGATCAATTGAATTCAGCTCTTAAGGAGACATTCACAAGGGAGAGTTTTTTTTTAACTTGATGAACCTCTCGTCACTAAATCTTCCTCTTACTTCTAGAGATACTAATTTTCTTACTATTCTTTCAAAATTCACCTTCGATGGGCTTTTAAATTTGTTACCTCCAAGTTATTGAATGCCTTGACAAAGTGGTGTCATTGATAAGAAAATGGTCAGACAAAAGACTTCTATAAAAATCCTTAAAGAAAACTCTCTCAGAATCTCACAGTCTTAGGGATATTAAAAAAGACCCAAACCTCAGCAAGAATGCCTTCCAAAGCATCCCCATTTAGTGATCATCCAGCATCTGCTAGAACTCTGGTAAGGGCGAGCCCAATTCCATTGTAATTATAAAGGAAATTTTCCTTACATCAAGCTAAAAACTGCCTCACTGTGGCTTCTAATCATTGATAGTCCTGTTCACTGAGAACAAATGAACTAATCTGCTCCATTTTATCACAAGACAACCCTTCAAATAGCTATCATTTCCCCCTTATGGGGGCTCAGTAATCACATCAACAGTTTCTCCAGGCTAAGTATCCCTAAGTCCTTGAAATAGTCTTCATATAACTTGCTCCCTGGTACCTCATATCATCTAGATCTCTTCCCATGCTCCAGTTTGTCAATGCCCAACCTAATCAATTGCCCAGAAATGAGAATAGTGCTTCAGATGTGACCTTTCTAGGGACAGGATATAGCAGAATATCTACTTTAACTTCAGCTTTATGCTTATTTTAATGCAGTCTAGACAAGTTTCAGTTTATTTGCTCCCCACCAAAAAAATTTAAGCCACTGATTCATGAATTTTGATCATGGACAGAATTTTCAGGTTGGTGATCTAACTCAAATTAAGATTTTAGAACTTTTCTTTTTCTATCATACTAATTTACCATGAGACATAAATACTGGCCCCACTAGCCCTATGTCTACAAGAAACCAAAGAGGCCTGATGTTGGTGAAAGTTCTACTTGAATTCTGATTAATTAGTTCCATCTAGCCCATAAAGTCCATCTAAAAAGTCGTTAAAGCGATCCCAAGTTTCAGTCCAGTAATTCTATTATTGGGCATTGAAACCCATGAAAGTTGATCCATATAAATGAGATAATATTTGTAAAATGCTTAGTCCAATTCTTGACTTATAGTAAATAGTAAATGCTTCCCTACAACAATGTAAAAGAAGACAGTATGAAAAAAGTATCTAAATTAAAGATGTAAAGCACGCCCAACATTCATAGCCCACCTCAGATGATCACAGGTCCTGAATGTGGCAGATGTAGACAACAGGGACCAGACTGTTTGGTTTTTCTTGACTATCTTTCTTATGAGAAAGAAGCTGGGGAGGGAAGGCACATCTGGAAATGACTATAACACATAAACTTCAAACCATCAAAGAAACTCACAAAGAAAACACATATAAGAAAAGTAAGGAAGCTTCAGATGAACCAAAGTATCCATTCACTGGTTATAGTTGTCAATTTTTTCCAGCTGGAAAACAAGGGAGATTGTTCACACTGCTTGGTACTGGTAAAAGATCTGATTATTTTCAGAATATTTTCAGTTGCCATAGCAATCAGACCACTGGACCCATGAGCCTTAATTTCTCTATACCTTAATTTCTTCATCCATAAAATGGAAACAATAATGTCTATCATGCTTACCTCGTAGGCCTATTGGGAAGAGATGTGCATGTGACCTGACTTTCAAAGACTTTTCATGATCTCTAAATGAAAAGTGTCACAATTATTATTGTTAATGAAAAACCCTTTCTGATACCTAAAAGTTTCCTTCTCTTGGGACATTCCTAGCCAGTTAGAGGAATTATAAGTCTCAAGAGCTAGCTCTGGCTGCTCTTCCTGAAGTTAGCTCTACCTCAGAGTTATCAAACACATAGCCCTAAACACTCCCCAACTTAGCCTGAACCAGACTACAATAGAATTGGGAAATATTTAACAAAAGAAATAAAAATACAATGAAACATAGATCATGTTAATATGTGATTTTATAAGTCGATAAGTGGCCAATAGAGATCCTTGAGTGATTGTGCAAAAATATCACTATTATTAAGACTAGTAGCATTTATATTGTGCTCTCATGTCTGTAATGCATTTTATAGATATATGATCCTCATAATAACCCTGAAAAGTAGCTTTTATTATACATATTTGATAATTAAACTAAGGCAGACAGGCTATTGACTTGCCAAGGCTAGATCATATAGCTAGGAAGTAGTTAAAGCCAAATTAGAACCTGAGTTTTCCTAACGCCAGGTCCAACCCTCTAGCCACTTCCACTTGACCTAGCCTTCTCCACGGCAAAACTCTTACACTAAGGTCTAGAAATCTGGTTATTTCCTTTTTATAATTTGCATTTAAATATACTTTGTTTCCATTGTAACTCTGCGTGTTTCATTTTAGAAATTTAAATACATTATTCTGAGAAGGGGTTCTTAGGTTTAGTCAACAGGGTCCATGGTACAAAAAAAGTTAAGAACACCTCGTCTTGAGACTCCTAATTTCAATATCAGAATTCTGACCCCCTAACAATTTAGGGGCAGCTAGGAAGAACAGTAGATAAAGTGAAGGACTGAGTTCAAATCTGGCCTCAGTTACTAGCTGTGTGACCCTAGGCAATTCACTTACCCTATTTACCTCAGTTTCCTCATTTGTAAATGAACTGGTGAAAGAAATAGCAAACCAATCTATTATATTTGCAAAAATACTCCAAACGGGATCACAAAGAGTCAGATGTAACAGAGATGACTGAACAGCAAGTGTCTTGGGCATGATTTAAACCATGTCTCAGTGTCCTATCCATTATATCACATGCACAGGCCCTGTACAAAGAACTTGGGATATAGAGATTAAAAAAAAACAGTCCTTACCCTCAAAATGCTTACATTCTAATGGTACTTTAAAGATTATCTCTGAGGTTCCTTTGTTTCTGAGATTATGTAAGTCAACAGGTCTATGATTTCAGAAGTCTTCCATAGGTATAACCTAGACTTGTTGCTAAAGGAAGGTATTTGAGTTCCTTTAGAAGTTGACAATAGGGCAGCTAGGTGGCGCAGTGGATAGAGCACCGGCCCTGGAGTCAGGAGTACCTGGGTTCTCAGACACTTAATAATTACCTAGCTCTGCAGCCTTGGACAAGCCACTTAACCCCATTTGCCTTGCAAAAACCTAAAAAAAAAAAAAAGTTGACAATAGATAGAAGTAGATGGGTAAGAGGAAGGAAGATATTAGTTAGGATGGGTCTCAATGCTTTCTAATCATTTTAATTACTGAAATCAATGCTAAGAAGCAGTTATGTGGCATATTGATAGATAATCAGTTTTGGAAACAGGAGAACCTGAGTTCAGATTTGGCCTCAGACTCTTACTAGATCTGCGATCCTGAGCAAGGCACTTAAATCACTTTTTCTCCAAAAAAAAATGTCAATACCAAATGAGAAGAAAAATGAAATATGAGAGTACAATAACAGTATCCATCTATAACTATTCCAACCTAACCCATTTGACTGCCTATTGAGGCAAAAAATAGGAACTAGAATAAGGAAAGAAATTATTGTTGATAAAAGTCGGTAGTGAATAATGAAACAGCAAAATCGTCAAGGAATCAAAATTATAGATGACCCAAAGGGCAATGGAATAAGCCACTGATAATCATCAAAAGATTTATAACAAGATAGGATGCCTATCAGTTATGCAACCAGAAAGAGTAATATTAATTAATATTATAACTATAACAAAATAATAGGCATTAGTACTTAATGGAAATGATTTCATTTGATTTCACAACAATTCTTGGATTTGGGTGTTCTAAGTATTCACATTTTATCAAAGAAGAAACTGAGGTTGAGAAAGATGAAATAGTTTTTGAAGAGGTACATAGATAGTAAGTGTGTGAAATGGGATTTGATCTCAAATCTTTTTGGCTTCAGGTTCAAAATCTGTGCCCAGCGACACCTAGCAGCTTTATAGTCTATGAATGTATAACAGATAGGAATAAGCTTGAGTTTCTTCCTGTTATCCAGGGAATTAAAAAAAAAGATTAGAGAACACAATCACATTGACTGGAACCCATGGAAGATTTACAGTTAACATATAGACAAGAAGTCACATAGGATTAAAATAGAGGAGGAAATGAAATCTATAATATTGGAGTATTGGAGCATCAGTCAGGGATCTTTTGAAAGATGAAATAACAACAATAATTTGCTTTAAGATTTGTGAAGCATTTCACATGTAGTAGCTTAACTGAACCTCACAATTCTGGGAGGTGTGTGTGATTTTAATCTACATACTGAAAATTAAGAAACCGAAGATAAAAATGGTGGTCAGTCAATAAATGTGTTTAATATAGGGTGAACATTGAATTAAATGCTGGGAAACCAAATATTCTTTGCAAAAGATGGCAAAAAGTACCCACATTCAAAGAATTTATATTACAATGATAGGAGATAACAGACACAGAAGATATGTACAAATGTACACACACACACACACACACACACACACATATAGGTATACACAAGATATATACAAAATTGATGGAAGATAAATTTGACAAGAATTTGACAGTCTTAGCTACTGCAGGGATCAGGATAGTCTTCCTATGTGACTTGCCTAGTATCATACAACTAAGGAATATCAGAATTTAATTTTAGGTCTTCCTGATTTCCAGTTTAGTCACTGAACCATGGTGCTTTTTAGATGAAGTGATTCTATCCACAATCCAGCTAGTAATTTTATCAGGTTGAATAGGGGAGTCAAAAGAGAAGTCACCTTGTAATACAGTCATTTATTTCTAACAGGTAGTAGATTACAACACTTTTCTCAGTATACTTAAGGCCAGATCACCTAATAGGGATGGCTGACCATGATTGGAGAAGGTTAACCATATCAAATTTGGAGTATGCCATTAGGTATGAATAAGTGCCCGGTAACTGAACCATGAAACCTTACTGAGTCTATGGAGTTCAGTTCCAAATATCAAGAGAAGGTTCATTTGTGAGTTTTCCTCCAGAATCAACATTCTACTGAGCACTTAGTTGTCTACCATCACAACCTATGTCAAAAGAAGATAGAATGCCTTAGGATGAGGAAAATAATTCACTTGAAGAACCTTTCAAAAAAATAGCCCTTGTTTTCCCCCCCTCCCAAATCATGTAATTATAATTTTTAATGCAGAATTATAGAATATTCAAGCTGGAAGCTTCCTTATATCATCTAGTCTAACCATCTCATTTTACAAATGAAGAAACCAAGTCATGGAATCATAAATTTAAGGTTGAATTTAGAATTGGAAAAAAAAATTAGAAGACATCAGTCTAACACTCTTATTTTACAAATGAGGAAACTGAGGAACAGAGATGTCATAATATTGCTGATTTAGAGCTGGAAAGGATCTCTGAGTCCATCTAGTACAATTCTTTCATTGTCCATATGAGGAAAATGAAATGGGGACAGCAAAAGGGACTGTCCACAGAAACACAGTTGGCAAGCTTCAAAAGCAGGTTTCAAAATCAGGTGATTCCAAATATGTATTCTGTCTTCCTTACTACCTCTCAGATAAAGCAACTTGTTCATGGTCACATATGATATTATTGACAGATCTGGGTTAGAACCTCCAGTTTCTAATTTTTAACCTAATAATATTTTAAATGATGTTGCAACTCGGGAGATAACTCTAAGGATTCCCCAAAGATTTTAAAATTCTGCTGACAACTGGCTTCTTCCAGGTACTTTAAGTATGGCAATCATACAGTAGCTACACAGAAGGCAGGTCAAGTACACAATCATTTATTATCTACCAATTCTGTGATAAGTACTGTTCCAAATGCTAGGAATACAAAAAAAAAAAGGAGAAGAAAATGGAGCCATTTATCCTTTGATCCAGCATTTTTAACAGTATATATGCACTTGTAAGGCTCTCATTTTGCTTTATTTTTTCAATCTTTGCTATTCTATTTGGGATATTTTAAGGGCATTTTTTCTAAAAAGGATAAAAGAGCCTCACTAGAATGCTATTTGATCTAGGATATAATTAATGAAGACTATGCTAAGTGCCTAACGTACCAATAGGGAAGGGGTTTGGCCAGTTTCACTCATAAAGTGACTACAGGATATATTTCTGAAGCTTGATATAGTGATATAAATATCCTACAGTAATCTAATAGTAGGCTCAGAATCTCAGAGCTAGAAGGAATTTCAAAGACTAGCATCTCATCAAGCTCATACATGAATGAAAACACCTTGACAACATCTCCTAGTGTCCATACAGTTTCTATTTGAAGCCCTTTAATAAAGAAGAAACTCCTACATATTGAAGTCAACCATTCCACGTTCAGAGCTAAATGCGACTAAATTCTAGAAATTTGAAATCATGTTTCTGAGTCCAGCATTCCATACAATATCCCAAGATGCCTATTTTCACATAATTTACCATTGATCTTGTTGAGTTTTAGTCCAACAATATTTCTAGATCTTTTTCAGAATCAAAAGGAAATTAAATCAGATATATCAATCCACTTTGGTGCCTTCACTGAGCCATCCTTCTTGGCTAAATATGCTATCACAGAAGAAATAGCACATTTGGTTGCACTTCAAAAAGAGAATGTTGTATTAATAATCTTTTAATATTTTCTTTCTCTAGTAATGCTGCTCTTGACAAACTCTGGTGAGGTCCCATTTAAAATCTTAAATAATCCTACTTCAACCTATCTTTCTAGGCATATTGTACATTTTTCTCCTTCATGTATTCTAGTTTCCAGTCAAAGTGACCTAGTCACTGTTCCTGCTACAAAACAATACATCACCCATCTCTGTGCCTTTGCAAGGCGAATACTGTCCCTATTATGCACCAAGGTATTTACATTCTAATTGGGAGAGATAGATAGACAGACAGATGATAAATGAAAGATAGATAGATAGATAGATAGATAGATAGATAGATAGATAGATAGATGATAGATAGATAGATAGATAGATAGATAGATAGATAGATAGATAGATTCAGAGGTTTTAAGTAACTTGACCAGGGTCATACCCTTAAGAATTCTTGTGGCTAGGATTCATGGGATCATAGATATAGACTTGGAGGGGACTTTTAGAGACCTTCTAATCAAACCACTGCATTATGATTAAGAGGAAAGAGATTTAATGATTTCCCAAGCATCACACAGGGAATAAGAGACAGATTGAAGATTTGAACTTGGGCCTTCTGATTCCAATTCTAACAGTACATAAAATCTCTGTAAGATAATGAATTAAATTCTTAATGGAATTATAAGTATATTTGAAGACAGTTTGCTCTGGTACTTCTGATTTTTAATCATTCCTTTAAGAGTTATAAGTACCATTTGCATAAGTTTACATTTACAAATCACCTGCCCATTGTCATAAAAGCACAAGTGAATAAAGATTATAAACTCATTCCTTTGCTCCCAAATCTGTTATTGCCTTTGGATCAGCATCTTCTGCTGGTGCAGAAGACACGTACTAACTCAGTGTTTATTTTGATTTTCCCTTTCACTTATTGTAATCTTTAGTAGATAGCTATATAATTAGTACAAATTAGAGGAGAAAATTAATATAATCCTTCCAAATGCTGATAGACTAATTGCTTTTGAGTAGTTCTTTGTATAAATTAGTAAATGATTCAGCTGGATTCGGAGGCAAAAGATTAAATTCCTGCATGGTCATTACTGACTGTGAGATCTTGGATAAGTCTTTTCAAGCATTTATTTGCAGATTCTTCATCTATGAAATGAGGACATTAGAAGAGATCATCACTTAAGTCCATTTCCATCTCTGACATTCTATGATACTGTAATAAAGAACCAGAGTTATTAATGTCATTTAAACAGAGTGGTGCAATATAGACTTTTGTTGTTCAGTAGGATTCAATTCTTCCCGACTCCATTTGAGTTTTCTTGGCAAAGATACTGGAGTGATTTGCCATTACCTTCTCCAGCTCATTTTGCAGATGAAGAAACTGAGGCAAACTGGGTTAAGTGACTTGTCCAAGATCACACAATTGGCATGTCTGAGGCCAGATTTAAACAAGAGACTAGATTACCTCTATCATCTGATTTGACTGATATTCTATGTTCCTTTTGCTTTAGGGTAAATTAGGGAGAGCGGAAGATCCTCACGAAGAGGGATTCTAAAGCTGTTCATAAATAAGGAAAATCATAATATCAACTGATATAGGAACATAGATTTGTTCCTAGAAGGGTTCAGAGAAGTCATTTAGACCCATTCTCTCATTTTAAAGATGGAAAATGGAGACCTACAAGTGGTCATTTTCTTGCCCAAAGTTACATGGGCAGTGAGCAGTTCATAATGTTTGTCCTTAATCATGGAAGAAGACCACAATATCAGGGAGATGATGCCATGACAAGCATATAAATTGGATTGGAGGGGGGGGCTGTGCTAAGTCACCAGCCTCCTCCTGAGTCACCTGAGTCCAGTGGCCAGATGTGAATCAGGATGACTGGAGATGATCCTAGATGAGAGGCAATCAGGGTTAAGTGACATACCCAAGGTCACACAGGTAGTAAGAGTCCAATGTCTGAGATTGGACTCGAACTCCTATCCTACTGATTCCAAGAGCAGTGTTCTATCCACTGCACCACCACGTTACCCCTAAATCAGTATTGGAATCCCAGTTCTCTGACCACAAATCTAGACCACTTGAAAAGCATTACACTGTGTCTTAACTATTACATTCTACCAAGACTTTCCCCAGTCTCCCTTCATTCATTTAGCTTCTTGCCAATTCATTGCACTAACTTTTAAAAAAACACAATACATTGACATCTTTTTTTCTTGACATCAACTTCAATTCAAGATTTAAATCTCTCTCTCTCTCTCTCTCTCTCTCTCTCTGCAAATTGAATGTTGTGACAAAGCAAAACAAGATAGCACAGGAATAGTTTTTACCTTTTTTTGTAAGCCCAGTGCTTTGTAAGTTCATTTCCTAGCATATGATAAGAATTTAATAAATGCTTTCTGATTTATTGATACTATATTGTGACCATATCTAACAATTAAAAAATATTTGGTCCTTGAGTTCTCCACCATTATACTATGAAGGGGATATGTTTATTCCATCCTCTATTCTCTGGAACTTTCAATAGGTTTTTATTTACTAATAGTAAGGTTAGTGGCCTTTTCATTTAAATTGTTGCAATTCCGGTGGATATTGTTCTTTTAGTCCTACATATTCCACTCCATGACTGGATATAGAAATGTTCTGATGTTTCTCTGAATTCCTCATATATCTTACACTAATATTTTTTCTTCCTTTGCCAGGTTTTGAGAATATTTATAAATACTGAAATATTTCAACATACAGAATATGAAAGCATCATCATACAATATTAGGTGGTACAGTGGATAAAGTACTGGTCCTGTAATCAGGAAGACCTCAGTTCAAATACAGGCTCAGACACTTATTAGCTATGTAAGTCACTTAACATTTCTCATCTCAGTTTTATCAGCTGTAAAATGGAAATAATGTTTACTTCCCCTTGTGAGGATCCAATGAGATAATATTAGTAAAGTGTTTAGTAAGTCTCTAGCACATAATAGGAACTTAATACTTGTTTCCTTCCTTCCTGCTGCCTGCCTTTCTTTTTTCTTTCCCTGATTTTTCTTCCTTCTTTCCTGCCTGCCTGTCTTTGTTCCTTTTTTTCCTTTCCTTTCTTTTCCTGTCCTTTCCTGTCCTTTCCTGTCCTTTCCTTTCCTTTCCTTTCCTTTCCTTTCCTTTCCTTTCCTTTCCTTTCCTTTCCTTTCCTTTCCTTTCCTTTCCTTTCCTTTCCTTTCCTTTCCTTTCCTATCCTTTCCTTTCCTTTCCTTTCCTTCCTTCCTTCCTATCTTCTTTGCTTTTTCATTTCCAGCCCTTCTGAATTCCTCCCTGAGATTCAATGATATGATATCACCATGCCATGAAAGAGGAGAGGGCAGACTTGTCTAACACAACAGGAACAAAGAGAATTTCTCATGTCAAAATGGCCCCAATTTATATTACAATTTATAATTATCAGACCACTATTTTCAGGTTCTCTTTGCATAACTCTCTATTCAGGGAGTTCAAACTTACACAACAGTCAACAGCAATCCTACAGGAAGAAGTCAAAAATATACAGTACGTGTGTCTGCACTGTCTTCCATTTATTGCCACACAATTTAAATATATTTTATCATTCTGGCATCTTTTCTTTTCGATTTCAGTATACCCCAGTTAGGGAACTATGCTCTCTGGACCGATTTAAACTTAAATAAAAACGTTTGCCTTCTTCACTATGCTTAGAGGCAACTCATTTCAAGTTTTTGAAAGGCCTGACAATATCAATCTCTATAGAGATGGAATTGTTTTATGTATAAAACTGTACTTTGTTTGCCCTGATTCACTTCAAACACAATGGTTATTTTCTTTCTGTTTTTGCTTTGCATCTTAGAACTTCAAAGTGATATTTTTAAGTCTGTATTTAGAGTAGAAACAAGCAATTTGCCCCTCTGCCACATTCGAGACAGGTATCATCACTGCCTGTTGGCATCTCCAATTGGATATCAAATTCAATATCTCCAAAATGAAATTTATCTTTTCTCCCCACTCTATCTTCCCCCCCCCTAAAATTCTTGATTTCTTTTGAGGATATCACTATCCTTCCATTATAACAAGTTTAAAATTATGAAATCCTTTCCCCTCCTCCCTATTCATACAGTGCATATTCAAGTACAATCTTTACAAGATATCCTACCTATGCACCATCACCTTAGTTCAGAGTCATATCACTTCTCACCTGAACAACTGAAAAAATTCCTAATTAGGATCCTGGGTTTCTATTTTGACCTCTTTCCAATCCATCTTTAATAATCATATAATTTATATTGATGTTTTAAGATCTACAAAGCAGTTTAAGAATATTTCATTTTGGGGGCAGCTAGATAGAACAGTGGATAGAACACTGGCCGTGGAGTCAGGAGGACCTGAGTTCAATTCTAGACTCAAACACTTAATAATTACCTAGCTGTGTGACCTTGGGCAAGTCACTTAACCTCACTGCCTTGCAAAAACCAAAAAAAAACATTTTATCCTCATAACAACCTTTGGAGTTGGGTATTATTATTTTCCTTATTTTACATATGAAGAAACTGAGGCAGATGCTAGATGACTTACTCAAGTTCATATAATCAGATTGGAACTCAAGATTTCTTGACTCATTGGCCAACACTTTGATGCTAATCAACACTACTGCCAAAATAATCTTAAAACACAAATCTGACCATGACACTCCGTCCTTAAGAACTTTCTGGGTTCTCCCATTTCCTCTGGGATAAGATACAAACTTCTCAGCTTTTCAGGAATCTTTCAAGATCTAACTTTGACCTTGATTTCCAAGCTGATTTCACTTTATTCTATCTAATACACTGTTCAAGTCATCTAGTCGACTTACTGTTTGCTGGGCATAATATTCCATGTGTGCCTTTGCATAAGCTGTGCTCATTTCTTGAACATGGGTCTTCTTATCCCCATCTCTTTGAATTCCTAGCTTTTACCAAAACACAGCTCATAGGCCATGTCTTAAAGAAACCCTTTCTAGATGACTTAATCCATCCTCATTACTGTTACCTCAATTTTTCACAAATAAAGATATATAGTTAACTATATATATACATATATATATATATATATATATATATATAATGTATTTAGCCCCTTGAAGACAGGGAATTGCTTGCATTTTGTCTTAGGTTTCCCATTGCTTTTGCACAAAGAAATTGCATAAAAAATGAAGGAAAGATCAGATTGGATTGAATTTATAAATACAAGTTAAAGAGATATTCTAATATAAGCATAATGTGTTCATTCTGGTACCTTTGATGGACATTAGCTATGACACAGCAATAGAGGCAAAATATCCTCTGTATTTTTATATTGAACCTCTTTCTGAAAAAAAAAAAAGAAACTTGCACTGAGGAGGGTCAATGCATTCTGCTCCTTTTTTTCAGGAAATTTTTATTCAATAAAATAAAACATAAAATTTTAAGGAATATGAAATCCCCAGGGACTATTAGGAAAAGATTTAAATTAGCAATTTAAGTTGTGTTTATCATTTAACTAAGATAAAAATAATTAAAAAACTATTTCTAAGCCAGGAAATTTCTCCACTACTAATGAAGAAATGAGTCAAATCAGTCACTGAAATCCTCAAGGAATAGCATTGGTTAAAACTACTAGAATCTCTCCTTCCTTCCTTCCTTCTTCCTTTCTTCTTTCTTTCCTTCCTGCCTTCCTTCCTTTTTCCTGCCTTCCTTCCAGTCTTCCTGCCTTCCTTTCTCCTTTCTTTCCTTATTAAACATTTCAATTGATTCCTTTTCTTTAACATTCTGTCATTACCAATGATTCTCCCACCCCGAGTCTTAGTATAAAACCTACTATATAATAAAGATGTACAATTAATCTATCAACACATTATCCATGGATACTTTGTTCTCACCTCCAGGTTATCACTTATCTTACCAAAAGTAGGAGATACATTTCACTACTAGTCCTCCAAAGCTAAGCTGTGTTAGTATATTGATCATTGTGAAGTTTCTCAATGTTGCACTCCTTCATATTAATGTGGTTTTGTGTAAATGTTCGAAGTTCTATTTGATTTTGTCCTCTCTTCATTTCCAAATAAGACTCTAATCGGTAGGCTGTCTTTTTGTTCTCCTAAAAAAAGAATATCAAGAAATTATGAAGAAATTTGAAGAAATAAAGAAATGAAGAAGTACATGAAAAAATGAAGAAATACAGAGAATGAATCTGAAATAAATGAAAGTTATACTAGAACATTTGTAATTTGGATGTTCTGTCAGAACAATGGCAGATGTAGAAAACTACAAATAGTCACCCTCTGAGCATCATTATATTAGTAATGACCCACATGTCTACTATTTTTTTAAGGCTTATGAGATAATTTGTATCTCTACAAATCTCATAGCCAGGTAATTGGGATATGTGCATAATTATCTGTCATGTTATGGGCATGTAAGGGGGAATAAAGAAAATGAAAGAGGAGGGTGGCTAGGTGGCACAATGGATAAAGCACCGGCCCTGGAGTCAGGAGTACCTGGGTTCAAATCCGGTCTCAGACACTTAATAATTACCTAGCTGTGTGGCCTTGGGCAAGCCACTTAACCCCATTTGCCTTGCAAAAAAACTAAAAAAAATGAAAGAGGAGATGAAAGAGAATATGGCAGGTGGTACAGAGGGTAGATCAATGGCTTTGAAATCAGGAAGCCCTGAGTTCAAATGCTGCCTCAAGACATGATGACTAGGATAAAGCATTTAAGCTAGTACTTTAAAAAATGCTTAAATGTTTATTAATCCATTATTCTCTATCTTAATTTTCTTATCTACATGATGATGAGATTGGGCTCAAGTTCTAAATATATGATATTATGACAAAGAGAAAGAGAGACAATGAGAAGAAATGATGAATATGAGGGTCTCTCTGAGACTCAGCAAACCATGAATACACCTTAGAGACTTATTTGAAGGCTCTCCTGATTCCCTCAGTTGCTAGTACTCTTATTTTCCAAATTACTTTGTATATATATATATATATATATATATATATATATATATATATATATATATATATATATATATTCTTATATGTGCCCCAGCACATGGTGGAATGGAAATCTCTTTAGGGAACAGATTTTTTTAAATTTTTTTTCATTGTTATCTTTCTATCTATCCCAGATGTTTAGCACATAAAAAGTCTTTTGGGCTGAGGAAAATAATAAAACAATCAAGGTGGTGACCACAGCAACATTCATACACATCATTCCAAATTTCTCTGGATTCCACATAATTTTCCTTTCCTCTCTTTACTTCTCTGCATATTTACCTCTATCCTTCCAGGATGATAGATTTAGAGTTAGTGGGAGCCTTAATAGTCATCAAGTCTAACTGATTCATTTTACAGATGAGAAAACTGAGGAATAGAAAGATTTAGTGATTGGCCCAGGATCACACAACTGGAAAGTATCTTAGGCAGGATGTAAGTTCAGTTTTTTCTTTCATGAAGTCCAGGGCTCTTCTTCCTGCTGTACTCCTTCTTTAGCTCTCCTCTTTCATCTCTCTTTTACAAAATATAACATAAAAGAAAATAAGAGGAAAAGATTTCATAATTCATATGAACAAAATTACTCATCTTGATTCAGGAGGATTCTCAGTGAATTATTTTCTTCTCTTTGACATAGATCTAGTGGACTGTGATACAGATGAATGTTACAGGTATGGAATGCTATAGACCTTATCAGAAGTGGGCATGGTCTGTTTTGATTAATATTTTCCTTGCACTTCTAGAAAACCAAGTGACACAATGTATAGAGGACTTGACATAGGATCAAGGAGATATGAGTTCAAATCTTGCCTCAGATACTTTCTGGCTCTATGGTCTGAGTCAAGTCATGTAACTTCTATCTGCTTCAATTTATTCATAAATAAAAACAATATAATAATAGCATCTACTTTCCATGGTTGTTGTGAAGATAAAATGATATAATATTTGAAAAGGGCTTTGCCAACCTTAAAGGACTATATAAATACGTGTTATTTGCTATAAAAATAGGAATACATTGTTACCAGGAAGTGACAGTGATATTAAAATAAAGAATTGATGAAATTTTAAAAAATTAAAATGAGAGCTTATAATAAAAAATGTCTATATAATACTTTAAGGTTTAAAAAGCTTTTTACATATTTTACCTCACTTGATCATCACAATTTTCACTTCTTTCTCTGGATACAGAGGTATTCTCCATTGCAGAATGCTCAGAATTGTCCCTGGTTGTTGCACTGAAGGGATGATCAAGTCCACCAGGGTTGATCATCACCCCCATGTTGCTGTTAGGGTGTACAATGTTTTTCTGGTTCTGTTCATCTCGCTCAGAATCAGTTCATGCAAATTTTTCCAGGCTTCTCTGAATTCCCATCCCTCCGGGTTTCTAATAGAACAGTAGTGTTCCATGACATACATATACCAGTTTATTAAAGCATTCCCCAATTGAAGGACATTCACATAATTTCCAATTCTTTGCCACCACAAACAGGGCTGCTATAAATATTTTTGTACAAGTGATGTTTTTACCCTTTTTTATCATCTCTTCAGGGTATAGACCCAGTATTGGTGTGGCTGGGTCAAAGGGTATGCACATTTTTGTTGCCATTTGGGCATAATCCCAAATTGCTCTCCAGAAAGGTTGGATGAGTTCACAGCTCCACCAACAATGTATTACTGTCCCAGATTTCCTGCATCCCTTCCAACATTGATCATTATCCTTTCTGGTCATATTGGCCATTCTGAGAGGTGTGAGGTGGTATCTCAGAGATGCTTTAATTTGCCTTTCTCTAATAAGTAACTACTTGGAGCAATTTTTCATATGACTATGGATTGCTTTGTTTCTTCATCTTTAAATTGCCTTTGCATATCCTTTAACCATTTGTCAATTGGGGAATGACTTGCTTTTTTGAAAATTTGACTCAGTTCTCTGTATATTTTAGAAATGAGTCATTTGTCAGAAAGATCGGTTGTATATATTGTTTCACAGTTAACTACATTTCTTTTGGCCTTGGTTACAGTGGTTTTGTCTGTGCAAAATCTTTTTTAATTTAATGTAATCAAAATTATCTAGTTTGTTTTTAATGATGTTTTCCATCTCTTCCTTGGTCATAAACTGTTTCCCTTTCCATAGATCTGGCAGGTAAACTACTCCTTGATCTTATAGTTTGCTAATAATATTGATTTTTATGTCTAAATCCTGTGTACCCATTTGGATCTTATCTTGGTATAGGGTGTGAGGTGATGGACTATTCTAAGTTTCTTCCATACTAACTTCCAATTTTCCCAACAGTTTTTATCAAAGAGAGAGTTTTTAACCCAATAGCTGGATTCTTTGAGTTTATCAAACAGCAGATTACTAGAATCATTTCCTGCTATTGCTCCTAGTTTATTCCACTGGTCTACCACTCTATTTCTTAACCAATACCAGACAGTTTTGAGGACTGATGCTTTATAATATAATTTTAGATCTGGTAAGGTTGAGTCACCTTCTTTTGCACTTTTTTTAATTGAGTCCCTGGAAATTCTTGACTTTTTATTTCTCCATACAAATTTACTTACAAATTTTTCTAACTCATTGAAGTAATTTTTTTGGAATTTTGATTGGTAGGGCACTAAACAAGCAGTGTAATTTTTATAGAATTGTCATTTTTATTATATTTGCTCAGTCCATGAACAGTTGATGTTTGCCTAGGTATTTAAATCTAATTTTATTTGCATGAGAAGAGTCTTGTAATTGTTTTCAGAAAGTTTTTGAGTCTGTCTTGGCAGGTAGACTGCCAGGTATTTTATTTTGTCTGAGGTTATTTTGAATGGGATTTCTCTTTCTAGCTCTTTCTGCTGTATCTTACGAGTCATATATAGAAATGTTGAGGACTTATGAGGGTTTATTTTATATCCTGTGACTTTGCTAAAGTTGCTAATTATTTCTAGTAGTTTTTTAGATGACTTGTTGGGATTCTCTAGGTATACCATCATGTCATCTGCAAAGAGTGAGAGTTTTGTCTCCTTCTTCCCTATTCTAATTCCTTCAATTTCTTTTTCTTCTCTTACTGCTGAGGCTAACATTTCTAATACTAT
Organism: Macrotis lagotis; assembly: GCF_037893015.1. Lineage (NCBI taxonomy): Eukaryota > Metazoa > Chordata > Mammalia > Peramelemorphia > Peramelidae > Macrotis > Macrotis lagotis. Next base: position 151,750,316 of record NC_133665.1, read on the forward strand.
ATTGAGTAGTAATGGTGAAAATGAGCATTCTTGTTTCACCTCTGATTTTTTGGAGAATGCCTCAAGCCTATCCCCATTGCATATAATGCTTGTTGATGGTTTCGATAGATACTGCTTATTATTCTAAGTAACAAACAAGTTATTCCTACACTCTCTAGTGTTTTTATTAGGAATGGGTGCTGTATTTTATCAAAAGCTTTTTCCAGCATCTATTGATATGATCATATGATTTCTGATAGGTAAGTTATTGATATAATTAATTATACTAATATTTTTCATAATATTGAACCAACCCTGCATTCCTTGGATAAATCTTACTTGATTATAATATATTATCCTAGTGATAACTTGTAATCATTTTGCTAAGATTTTATTTAAGATTTTTGCATCTATATTCATCAGGGAGCTAGGTCTATAATTTTCTTTCTCTCTTTTAACTCTTTATGGTTTAAGTATCAGCACCATATTGGTGTCATAGAAAGAGTTAGGCAGAGTGCCTTCCTCACCTACTTTTCCAAAGAGTTTATATAGAATTGGAACCAATTGTTCCTTAAATGTTTGATAGTATTCACTTGTGAATCCATCTGGCCCTGGAGATTTTATCTTAGGGAGTTCAATAATGGCTTGTTGAATTTCTTTTTTCTGAAATAGGATTATTTAGTTTTTTAATTTCCTCTTCATTTAATCTGGACAACTTGTATTTTTGTAAATATTCATCCATTTCACTTAGATTGTCAAATTTATTGGCATAGAGTTGAACTAATAATTCCAAATTATTACTTTAATTTCTTCCTCATTGGTGGTGAGTTCACCTTTTTCATTTATGATACTAGCAATTTTGTTTTCTTCTTTCTTTTTTTTAATCAAATTGGCCAGAAGTCTATCAATTTTATTTTTTTTTCATAAAACTAGCTCTTGGTTTATTAGTTCAATAGTTTTCTTGCTTTCAATGTTATTAATTTCTCCTTTAATTTTTAGAATTTCTAATTTGGTATTTAATTGAGGGGTTTTAATTTGTTCTTCCTCTAATTATTTTAGTTGCATATTTAGTTCACTGATTTCTTCTTTCTCTAATTTATTCATGTAAGCATTTAAAGATATAATATATCCCCTGATAGCCACCTTGAGTGTATCCCATAGGTTTTGGTATGTTGTTTCATTGTTGTCATTACCTAGGATGAAATAATTAATTCTTTCTATAATTTGTTGCTTGATCCACTCATTCTTTAAACATGAGGTTATTTAGTTTCCAATTAGTTCTGAGTCTATATCTCCCTGGACCAGTATTGCATATGATTTTTATTGCATTATGATCTGAGAAAGATGTATTCACTATTTCTGCCTTTCTGCAATTGATCATTAGGTTTTTATGTCCTAGAGCACTGTCAATTTTTGTGTAAGTGCCATGTACTGCAGAGGAAAATGCATGTACTTTTCTATCCCCATTCAATTTCCTCCATAAGTATATCATATCTAGGTTTTCTACCAATCTATCTTCTTAACTTCCTTCTTGTTTATTTTATGATTCAATTTATCTAAATCAGAGAGCAGGAGGTTGAGGTCTCCCACTACTAGAGTTTTGCTGTCTATATCTTTCTGTAGTTCTTTCAGCTTCTCCTCTAAGAATTTGGATGCTGTTTTATTGGGTGTGTACATGTTTAGTATTGAAATTACTTTATTGTCTATGGTACCTTTTAGGAGGATATAGTTTCCTTCCTTATCTCTTTTAATGCTATCTATTATTGCAGCTGCTTTGTCTGAGATAAGGATTGCTGCCCCTGTTTTTTTCACTTCAGCTGAAGCAAAATATATTTTGCTTTACTCTATATGTATTTCTTTGCTTCAAATGAGTTTCTTGTAAGCAACATATTGTTGGATTCTAGTTTTTAATCCACTCTACTATATGATTACATTTTAAGGGAGAGTTCATCGCATTCACATTCAAAGTTATAATTACTAACTCTTTATTCCCCCTCCATGCTATCTTCCTTCTGTTTGTATTTTTCCCCTTTTCCCCTTTATCTATATTCCCCAGTATTTTGTTTCTGATTACTGCCACCTTCAGTGTGTTTTCCCTCCTATATCAACCCCCCTCCCCTTTCTTTCCCCTTTCCCTTTTCTCTTCCTCCTTTCCTTCTGTTAGTTTCCCCTTTTCTCCCCCTTCCTGTCCCCCCTCCCCTTTTCCCCTTTCAATGCTTGAAAGGTAAGATAAGTTTCTTAATTTGATTAAGTGTGTCTAAGTTAACTTTAAGTCAAGTCTAATGAAATGAAGATTCAAGTGGTTCTCACCTCTTCCTTTCCTCTCCTCAATTACAATAGGTCTTTTGTACCTCTTGATGTAATGAGATTTACCCCATTCAGTCTCCCTCCAACTTCCCTTCTCCTTACTGCCCCCCTTTTTAAGGAGGTATTGTTTTTAAATCATTCTATCTGAGTCACAGAAAAGTTATGTCCATCACTTCTGGCTGTGTATATTCTCACTAATAGAGTTACAATTCTCTAGAGTTATGAGACTCTTTCTCCCAAGTGAGTATAGAGCCAGTTTCATCTTATTGTATAGCAGTTTGTTGGGCTTTTTTACCTTTTCATGTGTCTCTTGAGCCTTCTGTTTGATGTCCAAATTTTCTATTTAGCTCTGGTCTTTTCATCGTGAAATTTTGGAAGTCTTCCATTTCATTAAATGTCCATCTTTTTCCTGGAAGTGAAAGCTCAGCTTTGCTGGGTAATGGATTCTTGGCTGCATTCCAAGCTCCCTTGCTCTTCAAAATATCTCATTCCAGGCTCTTCAGTCCCTTAATGTTGCTGTGGCCAGGTCCTGTGTAATCCTTACTGTGGCTCCTTGGTATTTAATTTTTTTTTCTTTCTGGCTGTTTGATAGCCCTGAAATTTGGCCACAACATTTCTTGGTGTTTTCATCTTTAGTATTTCTTTCTGGAAGGGATCAATGTATTCTTTCAATAACTATTTTGCCCTCTGGTTCCATGATATCAGGGCAATTTTCCTTCACTAAATCCTGTAATATCAAATCCAGGCTTTTTTTTCCTCTTCAACGTTCTCAGGAAGGCCAATAATTCTCAGATTCTCCCTTCTCAATCGCTTCTCAAGGTCAGTGGTTTTGATGAGGAGGTATTTTACATTTTTTTCCTATTTTTTTGATCTCTTGGTTTTCTTTAACACAATCTTGTTGTCTCATGAAGTCATTAGTTTGCACCAATTCAATTATTTTTTAAAGGAGATTTTTCTTCTTTTATCTTTTGCAACTTCTTTTCCAGTTGGTTCATACTATTTTTGAAGGAGTTTTCTATTTGTCCAAATGTGGTTTTGAGAGAATCGTTTTCTTTTTGCATTTATCCAATTGAAGATCTGAGAGAGTTATTCTCATTTTGTATTTGTCCAGTTGTTTTTTCCAAGGATTTGTTTTCTTTTTGCGAGATGTTAATTTTCTCTTGCAACATGTTAATTTTCTCATGAGTTTCTTTTCCCAGGTTTTCCAATTGATTTTCAAACGCCTTCCTGAATTCTTCAAGGAAGTCTTTCTGGGCTGGAGACCAATTCATATTCTCCTCAGATGTGCTAGATCTCTCTGGGTTAGGATCTGTCTCTTCTAAGTATTTCCCCATGGGACCCCCTTTTCTCTGGCCTTTTTTCATCTTGTGCTGGGGGCGGGGAGCTGGCTCTCACAGGTTTGTTTTTGAAGATTGTAGAGGCTTTATTCACTTGGCTTAGTAATTCCAAGGGCCAGCAGTGGGGGGGGGGGGGGTGCTGGTTGCTTTCTCTGGTGTGTTTGGGGTCCTCTGACACAAGGTCTGAGTTGATCTTGAAAACTGGGCTGGGTCCTACAGGAGGGAGTTAATCTCTTTCTGTGGAGTGAGCTCTATAACCCTAAGGGGGTAGGGGTAGGGGGTGTTTATTGTTTGTTCTGGGTAAAAGGCTCTGAGGAATGGAGCTCAGGTCCCTGGCCCAGCTGGTTGTTCTCCAGGCTTGCTCTGAGACTCTGCTGCAACTCACCCTCCTGTAGCTCTTCTCCCCCTGGCCAGAGACTCCTTGGCTGAAGTTGGATCTCACACCCGCCACTCACCGAAGTCTCCACAGCTGAGTCTGACCCTCTGGCCTCCCCAAGCTGCCATCCCCAGCAATGATCCTCTGCTTTCATCTCTCTATTCATCCACAGTCCCCTGAGACAGAACTACTTGGTAGGTGTTCTCCTAGCTTCTCTTTCTGGGTTTTGTTGATAAAATTTCTATTAAGAGGTTTCCTCTCATGTTATTTCTGAGTAGAGAGAGAGAGAGCACCTATCACAGTGTCTCTCTTCTCTCCACCATCTTGGCCAGAAGTCTGGATCATCACAATATTGTTGTGAGCTGGGTAATATTAACTGCATTTGATAAATGAAGAAACTGAGAAACATTGTGACTTTCCCAGAGCCACAAGACTAATAATTAACTTGAGGTATGATTTGATTTCTGATCTTTCTGACTTTAAATCCCACACTAGCTCATTCAATGCTGCTACTCTTGAATAAAGCAAATTCATGTGAATAATATCTCTGCATTTGCATCCCAGGAGGCATAAGGGGCTCACTAGATGAAAACATATATAGCATTGTTCCAGGAAAATATCAGAACATATTAAAATTAGGTCCACAGGAATTATATGCAGTATTTGTGAAAGGGAAAAATAATTTGTTACCAGAATTTTTAAAACAGTAGTGTATGTTCCATGTCCAGGAACTATAGGAATTTAGTTTCTACTCAGTCTCTAGATGTGTCATACCTAATGATTCCTTGTGACTTCTCACCTCTGCCTAGGGAGCTCAGTTCTCCCTAAATTTCTTTGTACATAGAGATAAGAATTTTTCTACTAATCAAGGCATCAAGAAATATCTGCTACATATGACCCAATTGCTTCCAAATTGTATTAATGTATATGCATACATATATATTTACATAAAATGCATACATAAATACAAATATACACATATGTGTGTCATAAAGTTTATATATGTATATGTGTATACATATATATAATGTGCATTGTATTTGAATGTATGTGTGTGTACATTTATATTTACATATATTCTTTTGATAGAAGATTATAATGTTAACTTCTACTTACATTCTAAAAGTGGTGAGCCAAGCTTAAGGTACTCTGGACTGGGAGAAATATCATAGCTTCATGGTTCTTGACTCTATCCGAAGCCCATTCCCAAAAGAGTAGCTAGATGTTAAGGTGAATAAAGAAGAGATGCTTGGAATCAGAGTGACATGAGTTCAAATCTTGCCTCAGACTAGTTTTGTGAACCCAAACAAATCACTTTATCAATCTATATTTCAGTTTCCTCATCTGTAAAATCAGGAAATTGGACTTGATAGACTCCAAGTCCTTTCCAGCTCTAATTATATAAACCTATGATCTTTAAGAGATTGGGTTAGGGGTGGCTAGGTGGTGCAGTGGATAGAGCATTGACCCTGGAGTCAGGAGTACCTGAGTTCAAATCTGGCCTCAGACACTTAATAATTACTTATCTGTGTGGCCTTGGGCGAGTCACTTAACCCCATTTGCCTTGCAAAAAACTTAAAAAAAAAGAGTGAGAGATTGGGCAAAGTGGGCAAAGTTGGTGGAAGAGATGTGTCATATATCTTATGGGGGGAGTTCCTTTTGAATGTGTATTTTGGATGTGTATTGGTAGTTTCAATTGCTAATTTATGTATATAATTCTTCTGTGGCAAAAAGTATATGTACACACACTTATATACATATATATATAATTGTTTCTGCAATGATTCGTAATCATGAATAAAATCATTTTGGTGTTATAAAGTGATTGCATCCAACTCTGAATGCTTCTAAGAACAATATGTACATATAGTTTTTCAACCACTCATCAAATTGTTTCCAAAACACCACAAAGCTTTGGTATTCAAGGACAAACCAATTCTCAATGAATGACACATCCTCATTTGTGTTCTGTACCATGCACTAGAATAGCTTCCTCATTCCCTTTTTTTAAAATCCCATAACCATACCTTAACAATTCTATAATCATATTATCGAGATAATATGACTTTTTATACTCCTATAGGACAAACATTAGTTGCTTGAAAACCATAATTGCTGAGCACACACATTATAAGACATTTTTAGTCATCATAGATCTTCAAAAACTTTCTGTAGAAAGAAGCCCTATATGCCTCTTATTGCATTTTAAGGCTATTTTCCTATTTAAAGTAATTTTCCAATGAAATTACTGTCCTTCTCCCTGGAAGATTTTCAGATGATCTGGTTAGCACAACTGGCCAGACACTGAACAGCATTTCTGTGACAGTGTAGCTGGAATGCCAGTGATAAAAGCAAAAAAAGTCACATCCAAAGGCATTCTCTCTTCACAAAATTCACTTCATATATAAACATTCTTAAAAATTAGAAATAAATGCAATAGAACTTTAAATACATTTATTATTTAATACAGTGTTCACCATTAACTGGTATAAAAGTATAAATAATTTATATTGTACCTACTTATTCATTTTCATTGATTGGTTAGGTGACTAAGAATAAAAAAATGAATTTCCAACTCTCATTTGGAACATTTATAAAATTCTCCAATTATTTTCCACCATGTATTTGTATAAGCAAGCATTTTGATTTATTCTTGGTTCAATTCAAAATACAGAAATAAATTCAATAAATACCCATGTTTAAGAATTTCTAAGATGTTGAGTCAAATACAATAAATATTTGTTGATCTAAAAAAGTTCAACATCAAAACCAAGTTTGTCTATGAATATTATATCATGTTGGACATCTTTAATTTATTCCATTTATTCCATTTAAAATGCTTTGTTCAACAAAATTTGTAAAATAATGTAATTTAATGTGAAATCTTGCAAATAATAAGCATATGAGATCTTGCTGATTACTTAAAATTCTTATGGAATATCCCACATTAAATATTCATAATTAAATTATAATTAGCTTCATAATTTATATTCTGAGCTTTTGTTATTATAGATAGAATAAAATTTTATATTTTACAATTAAAGAATGTAAATTTTAATTTGGAGTTCTAGGGAGTAAAAGTTAAATTGTAGTTATTAGAAGAAATGAATAATTCTGCTATAATATTATGAATATTATATTAAATTGCCCAGTTTTTCTACACACATTTTTTGTTAAAAGAGGCTCACATGGTAGGAAGCACAAGTCTAGATAGTCACTAACATCTCTTCTTCTGTGTAGAAGGAAGAGCATAGTTCATCATCCTGCTGAGTCTTCTTTGGACTCACCTCACCACCTCCCTAGGGCATATCCTAAATCATAATCTAATATCTATCTTTATTTGCTTGGAATTCTTCCAATATCTGTTATGAGCTCTCACCCAAAGATTCAGCTAGGATACTCAACACAGGCACTAAACTTCCCTAGGTCTCATAAATTAACATGATAATTCGTGCAATGATAAAAGCCTAAAGAAGATTCCCTAGGACCTTCCTTCTAGGAAATATGTTCATTTTAAACTTGAACCTTTTTAAAAACAAAGCTCTTCCACTCCCCTATCCATCCTATAGTTCATTCTCTCTATCCACCCACCTCTAATATAACCTATTATAGTATTCATTAGCAACTTGGAGAAAATCTCAGGCCACGTGGAAAAGGTACCATATCAGATTAACAGGAAAATCCTTTAGATAACTTGGCCCTGTAGTGCTCTCAAAATTATACCACAGGCATCCTCCAATTCTGAAAACACATATGAATGAGTATGGATCTAATAAGAACATTGGGGACATCCCAGTGTGATAAGTCCCTGTCCCTGGCAATATCCGATATCAGTTTCTGAGTTTCAAGACCTCCTAGACATTTTCAGAGAACCTGAATCCTAGGATCATAGAATTAGAATTAGAATTGACTACATAGGCCAAGTCCAATCTCCTCACTTTCCAACTAAGAAAACTGAGACCCAAAGAAGTTGCCCAGGATCAAACAACTAGAGACAGGATTTGAACTCAGTTCTTCCTGACCCCAGACCCAGTGCTTCATCCACTATTCCATACAACTTCAAAGTAGGACTTTGTTGGATCACTAAGTTCAACACCTAGTGAAGGAATTGTACCTGTATCTATGATTCTGAATTACAGACACAGAATCTTAAAGCTGAAAGAGATCCCAGCATTTAAATTGAACTCAATTCTGAGTAGGAAGTAATGTGATACCATGGATAGAGTGATGAATATGAAGGAAGAAAGACTGGGTTATTAAATGCTACCTCAGATATTTGCTGAATGACCCTGGATACATTTAACTACTCAGGTCTCAGTTTCCTCATCTGTAATTTGAGGAGCTCAATCTTATCTAGTTCTAAATCTATAATACTCTGATCCTTCACTTTGACAAGTAAAAATGCTGCTTCAGCTTGAAGCCCCCTAGAGAGGAAGAACTGACTTCTTTTTCTATCATCCTATGCTATTTTGAAATGACTCTACTTGATAGGAAGTCATCTCTTCAGTTTTTGTGTTTCCATAGCAGCAACTTTTAAAAGTTTGCCACATTCATTTGACAACTGGGTAGCACAGTGGATAAGGTGTTGGACTTGCAGTGAGAAAGACCAGAATTCAAATCTGCCCTCAGAGTCTTACTTGCTTTGCAATCCTTGACAAGTTATTTAACTTCACTCTGCCTCAATTTCCTTATGTGTAAAATAAGGGGATAATTACAGTCTCTACCTCCCAAGATTATTGTAAGAATAAAATGAGATTAAATATGTAAAACGCATTTCAAACTTTAAAGAGAATTATAAATGCTATGTTATTATTGGTGCTAAATATTTATTATAATAATAATAAATATTTATTTTCTACTTTTATCTTAGTTGATTCTAATTTATAGAATGGGGAGGAAGGAATTTCCTAACTTCATTAATGAAAAAATTACAAACTAGAAGACAGAGAAGTTAACCAGGACTAGAGCTGGGATCCTCAAATGCCTAACTCTTTGCTGTCCCTGCTAGATCAGAATGCTTCTCTGGTGAGAACTATTGTCACATTCCCACTGAGAATTTATTTGTTTTGTGAGGCCTCTTCAATCCAGAAACATAATTGGTAATGACAGGTTCCTAATGGATTTTCATTTATCCTGCAGAGCTGATTCTTTCCAAGGATGGGTATATAAAGATATTTGATGGCATGAAAACACGTTCCAAATCAGAATGAAGCACGATTGAAAACATCTCAATACTCCTGGAGAGATGTGCAACTTTCACAGAAATCAACCAGCCTCTAACTAATTGTATGACCTTGGACAAATCTCATAATTTTGTAAAATCTGTTTCCTCATCTACCAAATATAGGTGTCTGGTCTCGGTACAATAGGTGGCAGTGGAAAAGAACCTTCGATTTATAATCCAATGACCTAGGTTCAAATTACTTTTATAACCTAGGTGAAGACCCAAGTTCTGTTTCTTACCTATCCATTAATCAACAAACATTCATTTTCAGTCAGCAGATGGGTACTAAAGTGGACTGCACAACAGAAAAATTTAAACAGCCCCAATTCTTAAAGAGTTTCTAGATGATTTCTAAGGTCCTTCCAGGGGTATGTTGGCAAAATTGTAAAACTTGTACCTTGGAAGATATAGGTCAGAATTTTAAATTTAATCTGCATTATTGACATTTTTTCCATCACCTTCTTAAATCTAGTCAATCTACAAAACCATAAAGCAAGATTTGACTAAAATTGGTTGCTATATTTCCAAGGTGACTCTAAGTCCATTTGAGTTGGCCCTTGCACACCCCTGGCCTTCCAGAATCTTTATTCTTTCAAAAGCTCAAAGTCTAGAATTCTCAGTCAGTTTTTCCAGAGAGTTTTGTCTCCTGGGATTTGAATAAATGGCATAGCTAAGTGTTTACAACAATTATCCTTGAGTAAAAATCTCTTTGCCAGTATTTGTTGCCATGTTGTCAAGGAAGAAAACATAGTGTCTCTACTAAAACTGGCATGAAAAGAGGATAGTCATAACCATAAAGATCCAGACAAACAACTTAGGAGACAATGAGCACTGCCTCATCCCAGGACTAAAATGAGCTAATGAATACATTTGGCTTCAGGTCAGCAATTCAAACCCCATATATGCCACCCGAGTCAAAGATGTGCTCCAATCATTCATACACACACACACACACACACACACACACACACACACACACACACACAATATACTATGTTTATATAGCTAGGTAACAGATGATATACATTATATACATATGGATGTATATATATGTGTATTATGCATAAATGGATCACAGTGAAATATGTATATGTAATATATATGTGAATAGATACAGCTAAGAGATTATGTATATGAATAAGCATACATACATACATGTAATATGTATATTATCAAGCTAGAGTAACTCAAAGAATGTAAGTTATAAATAAATAGTAGGTCTTCATTAATAGAAGTTCTCTTAATAGGTAACTGTAGAGCAATAAAATCACAGGTCTGAAGACACACACAAATATAGATATAAAAGGATAACATGCAGAGATATGTGTGTATTTATGTTAAAATGATTTAGATTACATATATATGCATAAATCTGTCAATTTTGTAGATATATGTAGCATATTTTAATATATACATGAACATATAGATTCTATTTTACACATAAGCATTTAATCTGTATGTATTATCTATCTAAATCTTTTTTTGTATGTGTACCCTCATTGGTGCATAGTTACTAAAGAATGAAATATTTTCTGCCAATGGAGATGAACAGTGCATCCAAAATTTCCACTCTTAGATTGTTGCCTGAGATATAAGAAGTTAAGCAGCTTACTCTGGGACTCAGGGCCAGTATGTGTTCAACTCCTTGTATCCTGACTTCAAGGCTGATTCTCTAGTCTTACAGATCTCTAAATCTATAAAACCACTTATGTCCATAGGGCCTTTTGGTAGCTTCAGTCTGCACTGAACTTCCTTTCACTTATTGAACCAATAAACATTAGAAGTTGTTAGTTGTCATTTGGGGATGTTAGCACATTAAAAAAAAGCAATAAATTGCTCCATCTTTACTCTCTCATTCTCTGAACTCCTTTGTACTACATTTTTACAACCCTTTTGATAGCTCCTAATGCTTATTTGTCCAATGAACATACCAAGAGGATGCTAAATAGAAGGTGAGGGCAGCCAGAAATGGTCTGAATGCTCCTTCTGCCTTGGACACTAGCCCAGTGACCTCTGCTAACCTCTAGCCCTTATTCTCAGTGCCCATCAAAAGAAGGAAGAAATAGGATCATTTGTGTATCATTTCAGTAAGACTGGGTAGTTTTTAACTCTAAACATAATCATTTTAGGAAAGCCTATTTAAAGGACTTAGAGTCCTCTAGTGAAAAAGCAGAAAGACATAAAACCTCTCTCCCATGTCTCCTTCCCCCAACCAGATTTAAACACCCTTACTATTGGTAACTTTGTTCCTTGGATTCATGCTTTCCACAATCCAGTAGTGCAATGATAATTATCCCTCTGTTAACCGTTCCTAGACCACAATTGCTAATTCATGTTAAGATTCCACCCCATATCCCAAACTATTCTGGTTTGCACAAGTTACCCTCTTATGTCTCAACCACCACTGTTGAATCTAGTTACTTTCTCACTCCATTTCTTTTATTAACTTCAAAGCATTATTTGTTTAGAGATGGATAGTGACCTTAGAGGCAAAACATCGTTTATTCAGACATGAATGGTGACCTTAGGGGGCATTGTAGTCAAATCTCCTTAAAAAAAAGAGGAAACTAAGATACCCAAAAGTTTATGATTTGCCCAAAATCACATAGTCAAACCTCTTCACTTTAAAAAAGAGAAAATTAAGGTACCCAAAAGCTTATGACTTGCCCAAAATCACATGGCCAAACCTCTTCACTTTAAAAAAAAAGAGGAAATGAAGGGACCCAAAAGTTTCACTTGCCCAAGGTCATGCAGGTACTTTTAGTGGAGGTAAATGTGAACTGAGAGTTTCAGGACCTAAATCCAATGCCCTTTCCATTGTACCACGTTGCTTGCTTCCCAACGTCTATTTCTAACATTAATTATCCTCTCACCCAATTCCCAGACTTCCAATAATGGTAACTGCTTCCTCAACCCTTTTCCCAAAATACAATTACTATCCCTAACTATTCTCTCACCCCAGACTCCAGACTATTGCCACCAGCTGCTACTTTTGTTATTATATGAGTCTACCACTGTTGACACTAGTTGCTGATTGTTAAGAGACTCTGAAGTTTGAATGTCCCTTAGATAGAAGAGCTTTCTGGATACAGAGGTACTAATCGGCAAAGAAGAGGAAATCATCCATGTAATACCTACTTTGTAAAACTCTAGCCTCTTGTGCTACCAATCTCCACTTTTCATCAGCAATAAAATTCAGCCAAAGACTTTTTTTTATCATCACGTCTTGCTGGAAGAGATAAAAAATAATCAGGTGGATTTATTTTCATACATTGGCAATGAGTTGACAATCTCTTATTCCTAACTGAAATATGGTTTGGATGATTTCGTCTCATTCGTGATACTGCTCCCTTTGTGTGTCTGAATGACAAAAAGCTGATATGTGGACTAGTGTATAGGGAGCATCAGTTTACTGTTCCACAACATTTTCAGTAGTCAGCAAGACTCAGTTGGGAATGATGCATAGTTTATCTCAGTTATAACATCATGAAGAGAAGTTCCTGAGCACAAGAGAATTTCATTCTGGTTTGGTTTGACCTCTGACTTTTCATGGACCATTGTATTTATGTTCTTTGCTCATGATTCCCATCATTCTGGAAGATAAAGATCCCCCAAACCTGCCACAATGGGTTAGCAGGAAAAATACTGCAGGAACATTGCCAAGGGAAGGGAAGGTTCAACAGTGAAATAAAGGAACATTTAAATAGCTCAAAGTAATTACTTAGGAGGAGTTCAGTAGGGACATTTGGAATAGTCCCACTGAGATTATTTTAAAGATATAAATCTAAATTCATTCCTATAATACTCAATGGTTTGCTTAATAGTGGTACAACTGTCTCACAAGCTAATTTCTCCTTGCCTGGATGAGGATGTCACATCATCTGGAAAAAACCTAAGCATTTCCTGAAGCCCTCTTGCAGGATTTAGTGCTCCAGAAGGAGTTATATTTTCCAAGACCTACAAGACTTGCCCCCTGTGGTCCAGCAGATTAAGCTTGCCTCATTTGTAGGAAAGAGATTTTAAAAAAAACTTGATTTACCTGAAATTTGTATAATAAGGCATTATGATTAGTTCCATGTGGATAAGAGAAACAAAGAGGATAGAAATTTCAATGCTAAAAATATTTTCTGAAAATTGTTACCTTCTATTGTCAGGATACATTTTAACAATATGCAAATTAGCCTTAGCAATTGTACAGTAATTATGCTTTCCTTAATGTTTCCACAACAGACCTGGTTTTGCCTAACTTCAATATTTCATTCCCATAATGGTCCCTTCGAACTGTGAGAGCCCATTAAATCTAGAAAAGTAAGACTTTAGACAATCAAATTAAGATAATACCAAGAGGATTTACTTTGGGTTGCCAATTCATTTCATCAGGCTTTTTTTGTAAGAAGGGAGAGGGAAAAAATTAAAAAAAAAGAAGGGAGAGGAATGGAGAGAGACAGCAATGTGGACTCCCAAGAACTTGGGTAAACATTCCATCTCCAGGTGGGGAAAAAAGTAAAACAATGATTAGACTTTAAACATCTTGAAATGGAAATTCTTTTTCATCCTGTTTTATGGTTGAATATGCTTGGCCAAAGCTTCTTTTGTGACAATTTAATATGGGAAGAATCTCAAATAATTTCTTTAGTGAGTATCAGGGTTGCTATTCTTGTGTTTATGTGATGGGTGATGAGAAATTTGAACAGAAAATTCCCTCACTCTCACCTTGGGGTTCCTCTGGCTTTCTTCCAGACTCAGTTCATGTACTACCCTCTTAGGGAAGCCATTCCCAGCTCCCTTTTATTCCAATCACTGGTTCCTGCCCTCTGGGATTGTCTTTCACCTACTCTATAAATGTCATGATAGTTATTTTCGCTTACATCTCCCCCAATAGATTATAAACTTCTTGAAGGCAAACATCATGGTATGTTTGTCTCTCTTTGTATTCCTAGAGCTTAGCATAGTTCCTGGTCTGTAAGCATTTAATAAATTTTGCTGTTCAGTCCTTCAGTCTTGCCTCCTTTAGATGACCCTATGAAGTTTTCTTGACAATGATAATAGAGCTGCCATTTTACTTTCTAGTGTGCCGCCCATATCACAGATGAGAATCAGCATCTTATAGTTAATAAGTATCTACCATCAGATTTGAACTTAAATCATATTGCACCTCCTCACTGCTCCATTTTTTTCAAATGTTTTTTCAAACTTATTCCAGGTATTCTAAGATGCAGGACATCAATAGTTGTTGTTAGGTCATTTTCAGTCATATTTGACTCTATGACCCCATTTGCAGTTTTCTCAGCAAAGATACTAGAGTGGCTTCTCATTTCTTTCTACAGCTCATTTTATAGATGAGGAAACTGAGTTAAACAGGGTTAAGTGACTTTCCCAGACTCACACAACTGAAGCCAGATTTGAACTCTGGAAGATGAATCTTCCTGACTTCAGTCACCTAGTTGTCCAATAAATTCTTGTGACCTTATTGATAGATTATACAGTTAATTTATAAAAATGAATTAATATAGGGTGTCCCAAAGGTCTTGGTGTGACATACTCTATATTGTATATACTTTCAATTTTGCTCATCTTCAGGTCAACTCTTTCCTCTGCCTCAGCACAAGGCCTTGAAGCTTCTGAGTTGAGTCTTCTGGATCAATTTGCTTTTTCTCCCTCTAAGACAACTCCACCATGCTCTTTCAGTAAGATACACTTATAATAATAATACTTACTTTTCCAAATAGGACATTTAAAAGACCATAATGAGAACAACATCAGAGGAAGCAAGAGAAAGATCATGAACTCAAATGCCTGCTCACCCACCTCACCTTACTTTTTCTGCTTTGTGTCCTAATTAACATATATTACAATGAACTTCTTACCAGGAATAATTTGGAATTGGATGCCAACCCACGCTGTGACCTTATTTTTGAAATTCTCCGAATCCTGACCTATGTCAGTTAGTGTTAAACATAAAGAAGAAAAAGATTGAGTGGGGGATTCTTTTGTTCAACTTTATGTGTTCCCTAGGGGATTTCACCATGCTCAATGATTGTTCATACTTGTACCAAAGAGGCCCTCATGCTCTTTTCTTTTTCTTTGAAGGTGAAGGTTAATCCCATAGATACTTCAAGTACTTCCCCATCTCAAGATCTGGAGACCTGAGCTCTGTGGATAACTGTATTAGAGGATCCCATTTCAATTGACCGACAGATTCACTAGAGTACAAAGATGGTGGTACTGATGGACTTATAATGGAAAGATCACAGGGAGCCCAATGAGGAGAACCAGATCCTAGGGTACTTTCTGTCTCAATCTATGTGACCACAACTGGCAAAGACCTGAGAAAACAGAAGCCCTTATTGCCTCCCTAAGTTGTACCACCTCACAACCTCCTCCCAAGTTCCTTTGTATTCTTTTAATGTCTTAATGCTAAGAAAAATTCTCAGAGACTCTAAGGATGAAATAAAACAGCTGCTGATCTGTCTTGATTGACTGGAGTGCCATCCTAATTATGTTGGTGAGTGTTTAAAAACCAGATATCCAAAAAAAATGTGTATCCACAAGACACTTAAGTTTAATCAGAATATTAATATTTTCTCCATCACTTTCTTAAATCCAGAATTCCACAAAAGAATAAATCAAGCTCTGATTTATAACAGACTCTTCATAAACTTCAGGCACTCACCAATTCACACAGTGTCTGTGAGGAAAAAGTGAAGGATACTCTTATAGAAACTGGTGCCTTGAGTAACTTATAATTTTTATTTTTTTGTGTCCTTGCTTTTAATGTTCTTGAGTCCTTTGGCAACAATACACATTGCACAAAGCCATTCCTCTGCAACTCTTGTCTCTTCTTGTCCTCACTACTTTCCTGTTGGGAAGTCTTCTTTCTAGTTGATGAAGCTCTTTGTTGTTTACTTTTTGCAATTGGATTAAGTGACTCTTAATTAAGTGACAAGTATCTGAGGTTGTATTTGAATTCAGGTCCTACTGTCTCCAGGGCTGGTGCTTTATTCTCTGCACCTGCAGCTTACTAAATAAATGCTATGTTATACCATAGTCATATGACACCCAAGTCTATACAGCCATTCCTGATCTCTTTCCTAAGCTTCAATTTTACAATATCAACTGCCAATGGAACTTCCTTTAGCATGAAGCCTGGAACATATTAGAATTTCATGTTTTTTTTTCCTTTTATTTCTAGCTGGATGCTCATAGGTTTTGAAAATTCAATACATCAGAAGAGAACTCATTGTGTTTGTCAGGAAAATTATTCCTTCTCCAAATTTCCCTGCTTACACTGAGGGCACCACTTAGCCAGATTCTCAGTCTCAGAATGATCTTTGGCTCCCATATTTTATTGATTTGTAAGTCTAATGCATTCAATCTCCACAATATCTCTTACTTGAGTCCACTTCTTTCCAATCATAAGCTACTGAGTTTAGTCCCTTAAACCTCTCTTTTGAATTACCTGAATAGATGCTTACTTGGTTTCCCTACTTCTAGTTTGTTCTCCCAAATCCATCATTAAAACAGTTTTCAAACAGATGTTCTTAAAATTAACTATATCATTCCCTTACTCAAAAATCTGTAGTTCCTTATTGTCTTTGGGATAAAATACAAAATCTTCAGGCTCTCATTTGATGCCTATAAAATTTGGTTCTCACTTGTCTTTCCAGGGATATTTCCAATATTTTGCTTTTCAAAATATCTGTTCTAGTCAGGATGACAATATCTATTCCTCATATATAGCATTTATACAAATTGTCTTCCAGGCTTCCCAGAATCTTCCTTTTCCTTCAAAGCACAACTCAAATGGCTTCCGCCAACAAGACCCTTCCTGACATCCCCATTTGTTATTTTTCTTTAACTCTTTAATTATTTTCATTTTAAATAAGTGACATATATATATACATATATATATGTATATATATATATATATACTCCCAAGAGAGTAACAGAGTACTCCCCTGATATAAATGGGAATTGTATAACTATCCTTCACAAGTCCCTATCACTGTTATGTTTTCCACTTTTTTATCCATTAGACTTCATTAGCATTTAGAAAAATGATTTGCTAAGAAAATAAACAAAACTTGTTATCGATATATCTCCCCAATCTAACAGCACATTTTGCCTTTAAATATACTGTGAAGAATGGCCCCAGGTTCAGAGAGAATATGTGACCAAAGAGTAAGTGCTGAGGTCTATTGTTTCTATACTTAGGATCACATTCCCCTTAGGAATAGCTTCCTTTCCTCAACATCACTAGTTTGTCTTCAATTTGTCTCTTAGCTCCTATTCCAGTTGATGCCAAACATTGCCATCAGTGTTGCTTTCATAACACTGTTGCTGGCTCCAGTAATCACAGCTAACAAGGTCTAGAGGGAACACAAGGTTTTTTTGTTTATTCTTTTTTTTTCTCCTCCACTTACATGTAAAAACAATTTTTAACATTTTATAAAGCTTTGAGTTACCAATTCGATCCTGTTCTCCTTCCCCTCTCTCTTCCCTAAGATGGTAAACAATCTAATCAGGTGATGCAAGTGTAATCATGCAAAACATATTTCCTCACTATTCATTTTGGAATGCAAGATCTTCTGGAGGGGTTGGACTATCAGAGGATGCCTAAGATTTTTTTTTTCCAGAGAGCATTCCATTCTCACAAAAGAATGCAATCTTGAACAAGAAAGTTGCAAACAAAAAGTCTTCCTTTTGCCACTTTCTACCCCAACCCCCCCCCCCATCCACCAGTGTATTCTTTCTGTTCCTTTGATATCCTTCAGCTTTGATATCCAAGTTAAATCCAGTATGGCCTCTGGTTTATTCTCTCTGATCACGTCTTCCATACTCCCTCTCTCCAGGAAGGGCCTTCTTGCAGACCCAGTTGGTGATGTTTATCACCCCAAGAGCAGTCGGGTTCATCCAGGAATAAGAAATTCAAGTGGGAGAATATTTTAATTTCTGTAACTGTAGAGGAATGATTATTATAGGTTTTCTTGTTTGTTTTAAAAAGAACTAGAAAGAATATTTCTTCTGAAAGCTCAAGAAAAAAAGTTGTTCAGTTTTCTTCTTTTCCATATTAAGAACAGGGAAAAAATGAGATTGATGATTTTGTACGGCTCTTCCTCACTTAAGTCCAATTCACTTGCAACAAGACATAACTCTTCTGATGTCATTAGTCTCTTTGAAAATGAAGGACTGGGGCAGCTAAGTGGTACAGTGGATCGAGCACCAGCCCTGGAGTCAGGAGAACCTGAGTTCAAATGTGACCTCAGACACTTAATAATTACCTAGCTGTGTGGCCTTGGGCAAGCCATTTAACCACACTGCTTTGCAAAAAAAAGAAAATGAAGGACAAACAATAATTTATAGCTAGTATTTTAATGGGTAACCAGGTGACTCAGTAGGTAGAGCCTTAGACCTGGAGTCAAGGACAGAAGAGTCCAAACCTGGTTTCAGACACTCAATAGTTGTGTAATCATGGGCAAATCACTTAACCTGTTTGCCAAATTCACTGGAGAAGAAATTGGCAAACCACACCAATATCTTTGCCCAAAAAAGCCCATATGGAATCCCAAAGTGGCAGGCATGATTGAACAGAGAGAGAGACAGACAGAGAGACACAAAGAGACAGAGACAGAGACACAGTGACACAGAGACCGTGACACAGAGAGAGAGAGGAAGGAGAAGAAGAAAGAAGAAAGAGGAGGAGGAGGGAGGAGGGGGGAGGAGGAGGAGGAAGAACTACTTTAAGGTCTTCAAAGTGCTGTATTTAGCTTTCCTTTGAGCTTCACAATTTTGAGAGGTAAGCAAAGTCAGCATAATCATCTCCATTTACTAATGAGAAAACTGAGGTGATAAGACCTATCTGAATATGTATGTATATATATACACACACACACAAAAGAGTAGATACAAGTGATTTGTAGAACCAGGAATCAAACAATCTTTTGACTTAAAAATCCATTCTCTTTTTACTTTATATGGACAAAGATTACACAAAATACGGCCTCTTCCCTATGTGGGAAGATGGTCTTTGCACACGAAATAAGATTACAGAATAGAACTTCATGTATCCAAGTAATGGGAACAAAGTGCTGAAAACATTGGCCGGCTAGACTAAGATGAGTGTGATAGTTGCTGTAGGTGATTGATTGACAAGCTAGTTTTTAATGTAGACATAGAAGTCTTCAGTTAATTAAAGAATTCTCAGAGAAAGAGATATTAAAATCCTTCTGATTAGGCCCTCAGGAATAAATGGGAACCATGGAGTGAAAGTTCCAAAGAGATAAATTATATCTTGGCATGTGGAGAAATTTTCCAATTTTTCCCAATCCCAAGAAAGGTCCCCAATTAGATATATGGAAAAATGGAATGGACTGGTTCAGGAGGTAATGGGATGATCTTTGATGAATAAGGTAAAGATTGGATGTTGTAAGTTTGCAGAGACTGGGTAGATACCCTGGAGTCAGGAAGACCTGATTTCAAGTCTTCTTAACTTAAAAGAAGCACAGAGGAGAGGGTGCTGGACTGAAGTAAAAAAGACCTGAGTTCAAACTTCCTTGGATACTTAACTACCTACATGATCCTGGGCAAATCACTTAAACAGTATGTGTCTCAGTTTCCTCAACTGTAAAATGGGAATAATAATGGATCCTATCAGATAAAATGATATTGGTGCTTTGCAAATATTAAAGTACTATTGGCTAGAGAAGTTACTCCAAACCTGAAATAGTTTTAGAAGGTTTTTTTTTAGGTTTTTGCAAAGCAAATGGGGTTAAGCGGCTTGCCCAAGGCCACACAGCTGGGTAATTATTAAGTCTCTGAGGCCAGATTTGAACTCTGGTAAGCCTGACTCCAGGGCCGGTACTCTATCCACTGTGCCACCTAGCTGCCCCTAAGAAGAAGTTTTATCAGGTCATTTGGCAGAGGAAAGAACCAGAAAGAGATGTGACTTTCTCTCAGTCTATTTAATGAAGGAACATTAAATACAGTTTGGATAAAGGTGGCACAGAGACAGTTTCCAGGTAAGAGCAATTTGAAATGTCTATTAGCAAGTAAGTATAAACATTCATACTCTCAAGTTCTGAAATTAAATCAGTCATAAGTGGAGGAATAAAGTATCTTTAATTGAGATAACAGAGTGGAAAACCTGCCACCCTGGGAGATGTCCATGAGTGTAGAGCTCAATAGATTTCCCAACCAGGAAGTCCATGAAAAATGTTTTAATGCGGGCGGCTAGGTGGCACAGTGGATAAAGCACCGGCCCTGGAGTCAGGAGTACCTGGGTTCAGGTATCAGACACTTAATAACTACCTAGCTGTGTGGCCTTGGGCAAGCCACTTAACCTCAGTTGCCTTGCAAAAACCTAAAAAAAAATAATGTTTTAATGCTTTTAGGGGGAGATGGGAAGAAGATGGTATAAGGTAGCAAGACCCCATCATGAAACTCCAGTTGTCCTTGGCAAGGAAATCCACTTCATTCTCACTGTTTTGCCTTTTGTGTCATGAATCCCAATGAAAGAGGGCATGGACATTAGAAGCAAAGATGCAACTCATTTTCCTCTACAAGGTAAATTCTAAGGATGGGGCACTTATGATGTGGTATGCTAAACCTAAATGAGGGATCATATCTTAAGAGTAGGAATGTAATGATATTACTGAAGTTTTGACATTACTAGTATCACTAAAGGGAGTGGCAAGTAACATTACATTTGGTATTAACAATTTTATGTCATTATATCAACAATTTTATTAATAATTTTCTGTCAAAACTACTTTGGGAGGGTGGCTAGGTGGCTCAGTGGATAGAGCACTGTCCTTGAAGTCAGGACTACCTGAGTTCAAATCCGGCCTCAGACACTTAATAATTACCTAGCCATGTGGCCTTGGGCAAGCCACTTAACCCCATTGCCTTGCAAATTCTAAAAAAAATAAAATAAAATAAAAAAACTGCTTTGGGGAATCCAAAACACAAGCATTGGTTGGAGACAAAACAAGACTGAGGTGAGAATCTGAGCATTCTCTAAATTCCCCAGCATCTTGGAGGGCAGGCTGACCTCTAGCATAAGCTTTAGATTAGAGAATTTTTAGCTATATCAAGTGAGGCTCAAATAATATTAATAAATAAAAAGATATTTTTCCCATCTGCATATAAATGCAGATTATGATTATTGTTAGCTGTGTGATACTGGACAAGTCCCTTAAACATTCTTAGCAGTTGCTTCCTCATTTGTGAAACTGGGGCACTAACAGTATCTACCACACAGGGTTGTTTTGAGGATAAAAGAAGATAATATGTGTAGTCTTTTATACACATGCTAATTATTGTAAGATTTGGGGGGATCAATAATAGTCTGAATGAGTTGGCCTCTGAGATCCTTTCAATCTGAGATGCTTTGTATCTGAGAAACAACCTGGGAAGGAAAGTGAGATGGATGTGGAAGGAAGGAAAAAGGAAAGGAGAGAAGGAGAGAAAGAAAGAATGGAAAGGGGAAGGAAGAAAAGAAAAAAGAAAGGGAGGGAGAAAAAAGGGAGGAAGGGAGGAAGGAAAGAAGAGGCGAGAGAAGAGAGAAAGAAACAAAAGGAAAGATAGAAGCCAGGAATATACAATTCATTTAGAGGGAAGAGGTGCTGTTTCAGTAAATAATGTCTATCTAGGTTGGGAGTCAGGAAAGAGAGTGAAATTGTATTACTTTGTGATTTCCCTTTACTGGGTTCCAATGGAAAAGGTGAAGAAATTAAGATCATGATAAACACACCAAGGAATTTGTCACAGGGGCTGCCTACCATTTCTATCACATTTTAGTCTTTCTAAAGCCCCATTGGGTTCATTTTCCTCTCTGATCCTTCCTATAGCCTTCTGCAGAAAGGGAAGATAGTGTTCCTATTTGTTTTATATAGATGGTCACAGAGCAGTTACCAAGGCTGACTGGGATAGAGGCAACATTGATGATAAAAAAAACCATTCAAGAATATGTTTTGTGCATTAGATACAAGAGAGATTTGAAGCAGTGTGGAACCCCATCCACCAATACAGATAATTGCCCAAGGGGCAGCATAATGCAGTGAAAAGAAGACTGGTCCTGGAGATTGTGGTTCAAGTCTTGCACCTGTGTGACCTGGATACAAGTTACTTGACTGGGTTATAAAAATGGAGGGTGGTGATGAATGATATGACTTCAGAGTGCACTTCTACCTCCGAGTCTATGAAGTATGACCCATACCTGACTTTAGCAAAATCCTACAGAGTTACTTAAAACATAGTTAAGTGGCTTGCCAAGAGTCACACCCCTGGCAAGTTTCAGAGGTAGACTTTGAACCCAAGTCTTCCTGACTTCAGTTACACCATGTTGTTACCCTCTACTTTATGACCTGAGATAAATTATTTTATACTATTTTATATACTATTGTATTATATCACTAAAACTTATAATTTTGCAGATGACAGAACTGAGTCCATGAAAGGTTCGGTGACATGTTGAAGATCATCCAGTTAATTGGCATCAATCCAGAACCTAAGTCTGATGGCCACAGTGCTGTGTGGAAAGTGAAAAAAAGCCTGAAAGTGAGAGTTAAAAAGGAGAGCAAGGTGAATTGAAACTGCAAAACTCTTTTACCTGCCTCAAGTTTTCCATGAAATAAATAGCCCATCTTTTAATACAAACATTTTCATACTTGTTACATGCCAACCAACATTTATTAAATCTATCTCTGAAGGACTGAAGATGAGATTAATTCAGAGGGCCATAGAAAAGTACATAATGGATGTGAACAGATGGTGAGTGTGAATCCATAACCAACAAAACAGGAGTGTCGCCATCAAAGAAGTGTATGACAGGAAGAGAAGATGGATTGGTGGCAGCCACTCAATTAATAACCATTTATTTAGCACTTCTATGAAGGAAGTATTGTATTAAGTAATGAGCAATCACAGTTTTCAAGAAACTTGCATCCTAATAGGGAGAAATAGACCCATAAGAAGTATTTAGAAAATGTATACAAAAATGAATAGAAATTCTTTGTTTTTACAGGGGGTCTTGGTAGGATGCCCAATTATTTTGATTGGGGGCAAGGGATAGCAAAGGCTCATGAAAATACTACTTGAGTTGAGTGTCAAAGGAAAACAGGTATTCTGTGTGGCAGAAATGAGAAAGAAATGTATTACAGACATAAGGTAAAACTAGGGCAAACACAAAGAGATAGGGAGATAGGGAATGGATCATTATGTCTGTGGAACAGTTACTACATCAATATGGATGGGATGTGGTTCCAAAAAGTAAATAAATGTGACTGGAAATGTAGGAAGGGGCAAGCTGGGAATAGATTTAGTTACCAAACATAGGACTATATTGATCTTAGAGGCAATAACAAGCTGTATATGTGTGGGTGGGGAGGAAGTGATATGGTCAGGCTTATATTTTTGAGGTTTTTTGGAGCGGGGATGGGATTGAAACCTGGATTCTCCCTATCTGATCCAGACTAGAAATGTAGTAGCCACCCAGAGCCTGATTCCATTGCTGATCTGCACAGATACTTTGGTCTTTTCTTTTTCTGACCCAAGTCTGTTTGCCTCCCTTCAGGGATTTAGCTGACATCCTCTTTCTCATCCCCACCCCAGAGTCTCAATATATTGACACTTGATCAAATGTGGGCATCAGATTAACTTTAGCCCAACTGTAATTCAAACATCTAGAACTCAAACAGTACACCAGCCTCAGTTTTCCCAGGAGCAGGGACCCCTGGTGTTTGCCACCACATAAGCCACATCTGAGGGTAGCTAGAGGGCACAGTGGATAGAGCTCTGGGCCTTGAGTCAGGAAGACCTGAGTTTAAATCCAGTTTCAGATACTTACTGGCTTTGTGACCCTGGGCAAATCACTTAACTCTGCCTCAGTTTCTTCATCTGTGAAATAAACTAATGAAAAAAATGGCAAACCACTTTCATTGCCAAATAAAACACAAAAATCAGACATGACTGAAATGAATGAACAGCAACTAAGGCCACATCTGTGTTAGAGGGGATGGATTAGCATGAGGCAAGAAGGCTATAAAGGAGTCTCTAATAGTAGTCTAGTCAATAAGTGATGAAAGCTTAAAATAAAGTAGCGACTGTGTAAGTGGAACAGAAGGGACCTATGTAAGAGATGTTGTCCATAGAGAAATAAGAGTATTTGGCAGTTGATTATGGGGGGCGAGGAAGAGTGTAGAAGTAAAGGATTACACCAAGGGTATGAACCTGGGTATATGATGCCCTTCATAGTAACAGGGAAGACTAAAATAAGAGTTTTGTGGGAAAGAAAAATTTCCTTTTATAAATGGAGAGTATGAGATGCTTATCGGATATCTAGTTCATCACTCAGGTATCTGATGATAAAAGACTAAAGTTCAAATGAGAAACTTGAACTAGATAGATACAATTGCTATTTGCATATAGATGATAATTGAATTCATGTGAGTTGATTAGATCACAAGGAGAGACAGTGTCTAGAAAAAGAAAAAAGAAAAGAGGACCCAGGACAGAACCCTGGGAGATATTCACAATTAACAAACATGGATGAGTGGTCATCCAGCCAAAACAGACTGAGAAGGAAAAATCAAAGAGGTAGGAGGGAAACCAAGAGAAGTCAATGTTCAAAATTCCAGAAAAGAGAAGGTATCCAGGAGGATCTGGCAGTCCACAGTGAAAAATGCTACAGGTAGGTCAAAGATAAGAACAGAGAAAAGAATCTTTTGAATCAGTGCTGAGATAATTGATAACATTAATTTATTTTTTAATGACTCCAAACATTTTTCCCAATTACATGCAAAGATAGTTGTCAACAATCATCCTTTTGCAAACTTTTGAATTCCATGATGATAATTAGTCACTTTAAAGATAACACTCTCAGTTAAACGATAAAGTTAGAAACCAGACTACAGTGAGAGGAAATGAAGTACCAATTGTGTGCATGTAGCTTTTTCAAGATGTTTAAGAACAGGTGTAGCTAACAAGGATGACAGGATCAAGTGAAGATTATTTTGCTTTGTTTTATGTAAAGAGGAGACAAGAGTGGGTTTTTAGGCAGCTAGGAAGGAATCAGTCAATAATTAAACATTAAAGATTAGAGAACTCAAGGCATGATTGTGGGAATAATACATTAGAGAAGATAGGAAGAGCTGGGATCAAAGGTGCATGAAGAGGACCTGGTCTTGGTGCAAAGGGATGTCTCTTATCTGAGACTGGAAGAAAGGAGGAAAGAAAGAAAGGTTGAAAAGGAAGTGTTACAGGATTTTGAGAGGAGAAATGTCAAATGAAGAGGGAGAGAGAATTCTTGGCTTTGATTTTTATGCGTATGAGGTTGAGGCAAGGATTTTAGCTGAGCAGTTAGGAGAAATTTAAAAAAGAAGAAAAAGTTTTAAATAGCCATTGTGGCAAGTGGGATTAAGAATTAAATCAGGAGAAATGAAAGGGTTTGCCTTGCTGCAATGGGGGACCCAATTGAGATAATACAGGTTTACGAGTAATACTGATAGTCTTATAATATTGAGATAAGTGGAAGAAGGCCTCCATCAAGTTGGATGGAAATCCTATAATAAACTTTTGGGAGGCCACAGAAAAGTCACCTAAGATGGACAATCAGAGATGGATTGAAATCTATAGATGAGAATTGCCAAATCAATGAGATCACAGATCCACTTAAGTATTGGAGATAAATGAATACCACAATTAACTGATCATAAATATTAATTAGAAGGCATTATGCTAGATCCTGGAGATGAAAAGACAAAGAATGAAATGATCCCTGCCTCAAAGGAGCTTCCATTCTATCCAGGGATTCAATGGATACATATGAAAGTAAACACAGAATAAATAACAAGGCAAGTGGATTGTGGGAGAGAAAAGGCAAGAGTTTATCAGAAAATGGCTCATATGAGAGGTGAAGATTAATCTGAGTTTGGAAGGAAATCGGTATTCTAAAAGACAAAGGTAAGGGGGAGGCTAGGTGGTGTAGTGGATAAAGCACCGTCCCTGGAGTCAGGAGTACCTGGGTTCAAATCCAGTCTCAGACACTTAATAATTACCTAGCTGTGGCCTTGGGCAAGCCACTTAACCCTGTTTGCCTTGCAAAAAACCTAAAAAAAAAAAGATAAAGGTAAGGCAAGAATGCATTCCATGCATGGGGAAGCAACAAAATCAAATGCATTTATCCCATCCCAAATTCACCAATATCTCCCTCTTAGAAAAAAAGTATAAAAAGAACTTTCAATTCAAATTTGAGAAGAATGGCTTGGCATCTCTCCAGACACCAGTCCCTGTGACCAGAGGACATGGAGAGCTGCTCCATAAGGAGTAAGAGGAAGTTTATCTGGGAGTATGGCCACCAAAGGGAGAAAGAACATACCTTTTATTAGTTTCCTATTTTATCTAATTATTCATGCCAATTAGATGTCAAACTGATTTTTCTCCCCTTTGAAGGAGTTTCAGCATTATCAGTAACTTAAATTTCACTGCCCTGGATCAAGGTCCCATTGTTTCAGCTTAGCTACTATTTTGTCTACTCCAGGAAAAGTGCCAGGAACAAAACAGAGGTCTGTATACAACATTTGTAGATCTGACCAAGGCCTTTCATACCATCAGTCATGAGGATTTATAGAAAATCAAATCAAAATTTGGTTGCTCAGAGAACTTCATCAGTATTGTACATCCATTCCATGATGGCATGCTGCCCGGGTTCTGGATAGTGGACAATACTCTAGAAATTTCCCAGTCACCAATGGAGTAAAACAAAGATGTGTCCTTACTTCCATACTTTTTAGCATGATGTTTTCAGTCATGTTATCAAACACCTTCAATGAGAATGAACATGGCCTCAAGGACAGCTACCACACTGATGGTGAATTCTTCAACTTGTAAAGGCTACAAGTCAAAACCAAAGTGGAGAAAGGGTTGGTGCAGATGATTGTACCCTCAATGCAGCCTCTGAACTGAGATGCAACAAAGTATGAATTGATTCTCTGCTGCTTGTGTTAACTTTGGTCTAACAATTAATGCCAAGATAGCCCAGGTGCTCCATCAGCCAGTACCACATCCATATGTGGAAACATCAATTACAGCAAATAGAGAAGTTTTGAGGACTATGAC
>NC_133665.1:152422827-152507827 GCF_037893015.1 Macrotis lagotis
AACAACCCCTGCCTTAGATCAATGTCAGCTCTCCAAGAGACTTATAGAATTTACTGTTACTCTGATTGTCCTTTCCTGGTCAGTGGGATGCACAACTTTTTGTCTGAGGGTAAATGACAGAATTTAGATTTTTATCATTGAATAGGACCCAACACTTGGTCAATTGCCCCCAGTGGGGATAAAGTAAACTAATAGGTATTTAACCTTTTAATCAATGAACTATATTTCCTTTACTTTGACAGGTGAGTTCAGAACCTTCACAAATCTTATGCCAATCTGATTTGTGGTGAAAATCTGGATTCTCAAAGGTTACATCAGAAAGAAGGTGTATTCTGCAACGTTTTACCAATCTGGAAAGGCTTTGAGCATAGGCTTGATAAATGGCTGCTGGTCTGAGGATCAGTCTAGCTCAACTGGAAGAAAATTATGACCTAAAAGTTGATTGCCAATTTAGAAATTCTCAGTTAAAATAACTAATGAAGACCACTACACAAGAAGTGGAAGGTTTGTATGCTGTATTTTTAATTTTATGATTTTTTTTTTTAGATTTCACTGGATTAAAATACTACAGAAGGCAAAATATATGTTGATTATCACAATTTGACCTCACCATACAGGCTTAGAATTTGATTTAGAGATTATTTTCTTTTACAGCATCATATTAATGGACTTTATAGAAACAGATTTAATCCTTCTCAAGGACTTCAGAGATCACCTAATCCAACCTCCTCATTTTATAAATGAGGAAACAGATGCTTCCCAGAGAGATTAAGAGATCAGATGTGGGATTTGAACTGACTCTGAGCCAGTCTTTTTCTTTCTGTATCACACTGCTTCCTACTAATATGGTCATAAATCAACGAGTATGCATAAAGCCCTATATGAATATCATTCTTAAGGCATGTGTCAGTTAGATGCACATTTTGATTTGTTTATGTGGTAAATCACAGGTTCATTTATTTAAAGGTGGGAGATACTTCAAAGGTCATTTAGTTCAACCAATGCATTTTAAAGACAAAGAATCTGAGGTAAAGAGAGGTTAAATAACTTACTTGAGATTATAAATGTAGTGAGGGGCAGTTAGGATTTGAACTCAGTCCTTTGATTCCAAATCAATCAGTTGCTAAATTAATGCCCTATCTTAATCTTTCTTGGTCTCTCTGCCTGTCTCTGTCTCTCTCTCTGTCTTTTTCTCTCTGATTGTCTGCCTCTCTGTGTGCCTGTTTCTGTTTCATTATCTCTGTCTCTTTCTGCGTCTTTCTTTGTCTATCTCTCTGTCTCTGTCTCTCTCTGTTTCTATGTATCTGTCTGTCTCTGTGTGTGTGGGTGTGCCTGTCTCTCTCTCTCTCTCTCTCTCTCTCTCTCTCTCTCTCTCTCTCTCTCTCTCTCTCTCTCTCTCTCTGTATCTATCTCCCTGTCTGTCTGTCCATCTTTGTCTTTTTCTCGGTGTGTATGTGTGTCTGTCTCTGTCTGACTCTCATCTCTCTGTCTCTCTCTGTCTTTCTCTGTGTCTCTGTCTCTGTCTATCTGCCTCTCTTTTCCACTTTGTGTGTCTTGGTCTCTTTTCCTGTTTCTCTGTGCTTGTTTATGTCTGTTTCTGTCTCTTTCTCTGCTTCTGTTTGTCTCTCTTTGTCTCTGTCTCTTTCTCTCTCTCTCTCTCTCTCTCTCTCTCTCTCTCTCTCTCTCTCTCTCTCTCTCTCTCTCTCTCTCCTCTGTCTTTCCAAGTTATTTCTGACTGTTTTTCCACATTAGTTTTCAGAAATGTTCTTATGTTCCCTGCCCCTATCTTCCCCTCCCACAGATAATAAGAAATACCATCAGTGCAAATAAAGGAAATCTATATTTGATTCAATGCAGCACTATCTTTATTCAGCTTTTACCTTAGGGCAGAAGATTGGACCCGGTCATCCCCAAGTCTATGGTTTTATTAAATTCAGGAAACTCGCCTAATTTATTGTTTTACAACTGTGTTTCCAAATATTCTAGCCACTGATTCCTGTTCTTGAGGCTTTGTGTGTTGGTCCCTCATTGTGGCCTTTTCATCACTCCCATAGGTAAAGCACAGATTTTGTATATTTCCAATTCATGGGAATCTTGTATTTCCAAGATACCATCCTGGGTTATCAAAAATGTCTATATAAGAAAGGTGGCAAAAACAATCAGTATTTGGATACGAGCGCTTCTTTTTTTTCTTTCTCCCTCTTATTTTATTTTATTTTTGTAATGTGCAAAATTATGAATAACCAATGGCTGCTTTCAAGTTCCAAATAACTTGGGACTACTTTGAGGATATTGCAACTATTTGGTTTCCTAGCTTGAAGCCAATTGTCAAATCAACATTCTGTTTACTGAGTTCCCTAAAGAATGCTAATGATTAGCCTTGACAATGGAAAGAAGAGATACAGAAGCTCTCAGAAGGAATCAAGGCTCATCAACTTCTCACTTTCTCCTACTCCCCTTCTTCTCCACTAACTTAGTGGTTTAGAAAGTAAATCTACAGAAGGAAGCACAAATTGTACATTGTGAGTCAGAAGTCTGTTTATATATTTGTTATCTCAGGAATCTATTCTTTGAATAAAAGTGTTAGTTGAACTGTGAAATGTAAGATGTTCAAATTTGTACATTCAAACACATTTTCATTTACTTAGGAGCATCACTCATTAAGTACTCAGCCTTCCTAAAGCAAAGACATGCTTGGCTTTAACAAAATAAATGCAAATAAGGCCCCAATTAATTCAAGTACTGATTGCTGTTCTCTCAATTGGGCATTGGGCGACTGTCAACAGGTTGCAGTGAAATAAAGTGAAAAGTAAACGGACTAGTCTGAGCATTACTACTAGATATTTGTATGATTTGGGGGGGGGCGGATAAAAATACAATCCCTCTAGGTCTCAGTTTTCATATTTTTAAATTTGGGGAAGAGTATAAAACCATGATCAATCAAGTCCTTTCTGGCTCTGAAATATGATGATTCGGATCACAAGCAATAAGTCTAACAAATGATGGCTTCAACCTCATCATTGAGAGCTAGTTGCCTCAATTGAAATTATGGATCATTGCGACAATTTGTGTCCTAAACAAAACCAACATCAAATACATTTGCTGTTCTCTAGATTGGCAAATTGAGAAGAGAGTCCCGTGGAAAAGGCACTCAAAAATTCGAGTATTGGAAATAGGGTTCTATTTTCCATCGTGCATGCTAGACAACACTCTGTTCTGGTCATTGATGACGCCTGCATAACTGAAGACTGTTAGTTTACACAAAGAGGTATAATCGATATTGTCATTCACACAGCTAGCATGTAGGGCAACATAAAAAGACTACATTACCTGGATGTGATAGCTAGCAGTGTGCATTTTGTGTCTATTTAAAAGCTAGTGTTTATAGAGTTTTAAGGTTACAAATATTATCTTGCTTTATCTTTATACCAACCCTGCGAGAGTGGGTTTAATATTATCCCTATTTTACAAGTAAAAAAAAAAACTGAGGTAGATAAGAGTCAAATGATTTGCTCAAAGTCTAGCAGCTTGTGTCTGAGAATGAATTTGAATTCACACTTTCCTGGCTACAATTCCAGGGCTTTATCTACTGAGCAACTCAATTCCATTGTGGCTATTATTAACATTATTGTTGCTGTTATTTTGTATCACTATTTCCCCAAAATATATGATAATTTTAAAAAGAATCCAAGTAACCAATTAAATATTCCATTTGATTAATAGACATCTAACCTCCACTCATAAAGCAGAAGTATTTATACTTGATATACTATTATGTCTGTATTTCTATAGGTAGAAAAATCTCTTTAATGCTCAGATTTAACACATGACTTATAGTACTCTTATGATCTTTGCACTCACCATCCTTCAGGTTGTCTTTTTACGAGGTAATTTTATGTTACTCAGAGAGTCAGCTTAAATATACGAGGTACCTTGAATGCTCTCCTTAGACTATTTGCTTTCACCTTGTTATGGGTTTTAATCACCCACACCCACAACCACCCCCCCACAAACA
The DNA here is from genome assembly GCF_037893015.1 of Macrotis lagotis. Taxonomy (NCBI): domain Eukaryota; kingdom Metazoa; phylum Chordata; class Mammalia; order Peramelemorphia; family Peramelidae; genus Macrotis; species Macrotis lagotis. Next base: position 152,426,843 of record NC_133665.1, read on the forward strand.
CACACATACACACATATGTATGTTTGTATTAATGTCCTATATTTACTGAGCTTTTTTTTTCTATAAATGTCCTCATTGTAAAAAATATAAACCTATTATTATATTCTTAGAATTCTCTCCGCAGGTTGTGGCAAGGTAATGGCCATGGTACTCAATCAATCATAAAGTATACCAAGTATACTTACTGATTCATTTTCCTGGCTTTATCAAACACTTATCCCTGGCAATGTCATTTAATATCATTCAGATATAGTTATTCCCTATCTCAAAAGATGAAGCAGTCCTTGTTAACCTATGTGCATGCAAAAGTAATCCCATGCCTTCCTATCTTTTACAACAGATCATCACGTTTGTTCCCCTCTCAATTTTTCCATTTCTTTTTTTTTTTTTAGTTTTTTTTTTGCAAGGCAAATGGGGTTAAGTGGCTTGCCCAAGGCCACACAGCTAGGTCATTATTCAGTGTCTGAGAGTGGATTTGAACTCAGGTCCTCCTGACTCCAGGGCCTGTGCTTTATCCACTGCACCACCTAGCTGCCCCTCCATTTCTTTTTTTAAAATTTATTTATTTAAGGCAATGGGGTTGAGTGACTTGCTCAAGGTCACCTAGATAGGCAATTATTAAGTGTCTGAGGTTGGATTTGAACTCAGGTCCTCCTGACTCCAGGGCTGGTGCTCTATCCACTTCACCACCCGGCTACCCCTTCTCCCTGTCTTTGAAGATCTTCCCTGCAGATTTCAAATCCAAGACTCCCCAATCTTAAGAAATAATTGATTCTACTATACCGTGAAGTTATTGTCTTATATTCCACCTCCTTCTTTCAGCAAAATCTATATGGTGACTCTACTTCCTCTCCTCTCACTTTTTTTAACTTTAAAAAAGTTGTGATTAATATTTTATTTTCTGAAATGCAAGTTATGAAAGTTTTCCAACATTTATTCACTTGCATATTTAGAAGTTTCACAATTTTCTTCCATCCTCCCTTCCCCCTCCCTCTCCCCCTCCCCCAGTGAAGAACAGTCTAATTATTCATATAATTTGTGTTCAACATGTTTACATATTAGTCATTTAGTGTCTGAGAAATTAGGACTAAGGGAAAAGAACCAAAACCATGGGAAAGAAAGGAAAAAATATAAGAGAAAGTTTTAAAAAGTGAACATAGTGTCATTCAGATTCTGTGGGGTTTTTTGGCTGTTTTTTTTTTAACTTTTGGATGTGGTTGGTTTTATCTATAACAGGTCTCCCAGGGTTGTCCTAGGTCTCTGAAGGGCTGAGAGGAGTTGCATTCATCATAGTTGATCGACTCACCAGGTAGATGCTCATTTCTCCCTTGCTTCTAATCCTGCTCCCATCTGGTCTTAGGTGTTCACCTGAAACTTTCTCTTCAAGGTTCTAATGCTCTTACTTTCCAAATGGAATCAGTCTTTATTCTTGTGGACCTCAGCTAATCTTTCAAATCTTGCTAAGTCTATATGTCCTCTCTAGGTTTTCATTCCACTGTTTTTTCTGGGTTGTTTTTCTACCCAACATATCTTTGACTATTTTTTCCTGACTCTTCATCCAGGTCATGCCCACTAAATATTAGTAGCTCCCAGAATTCTGTTTGGGAGTGTCTCTTCCCCTACTTCTCTACTATTACGTTCAGTGATTTCATCAATTCCCAGGGAGTTGGTTATCATCTCTATACAGAGGATTCCCAGACAATTCTAGTCTCTCTCTCGAACTCTCGTCCCATACCACCAACTGCATTTTGGTCACTTGAAATCCCATGTCTCATAGACATTTCAAATTCTGCAATGCAAGATAGAACTCATTATCATACCTTCTCTCCCCCTTTTTCAATTTCCCTATCACTGTCAAACATTCTACTATCTTCTTGTTCCCCAGGCTTAAATCTTCTTCTCATCATTTGTATTCACCAACATTTCCAACCTTTAAGCAATACCCACAAAATTTTTCCTTCATGTCCCCTTTCATCTACTCATAGAGCTATCACTCTGATAAAGGTACACATCATTTGACACCTGGACAATAGTAATAGACTTTGGTTGATCTCCCTCCCTTGGAATGGAGTTACCCCCTCCCTGACTTCGCACCCTCCAAAATTTTTTCTCCATTCAGTTGTCAAAGTGATTTTCTTAAAGCTCAATTTGATTATTATTACTTCCTGCTAATAAAGAAGTCTGATAGTTTATTGAAGAAGAAAAAAAATATGATAAGCCAAAAAACCAATTCTTGATTAACTTTGTTCAGATAATCCATATTTAGGTTTTTCATAGGGAAGTCTTATTTTCAATCTCACCATGATATTATGTTACCACTGCATGTTTGTTCTAATTAGTTCAAATAATGAATCCTCAGAAATATTCAAATATATTTGAATCCACATTATTCAAAGTTACAATTATGTAAAGTATGGAAATTGGTTCTAATCCTTCTTGATATTGTTACTTGCTCTGTTTGCTCTTCCTTCAATCTACTCCTTTCCGCTAGAAGAGAAAGAAGGAATGGATTTGACTTTATTTCCTCTTGGACCCATATACATACATATATATGTAATTATATATATATATACACACACACACACACACACAAACATTTGAGGGAAATGATTATTGATAACCAATTCTGGGGAGACCAGAATTCTCCCCTTTTTCTAAAATCCTGATTTTTTAAAAGCTTGGTTTCTTGAAAGATTGTGCTGATAATGAGATTAGACTAAATTTTTTATACAGACTCCACCCACATGAAATAGTCATTGTGTTCTGCTCAGGCTTGGATAGAGTATAAATTCTTTGAATAGAATGCCCAAGGCTGGGTGTAGTCTGGATATAGAGATAGTTTCTCTGTTAAAGAGTAAATGATTGGGGTGGCTAAGTGGTGTAGTGGATAAAACACCGGCCCTGGAGTCATTAGTACCTGGGTTCAAATCCGGTCTCAGACACTTAATAATTGCCTAGCTGAGTGGCCTTGGCCAAGTCACTTAACCCCATTTGCCTTGCAAAAACTAAAAAAAAAAAATGAAGAGTGAATGATGTCACTTCAATTATAATATCTCTCATTTAATTTTTTTTGCCTATTTTTAAATTTTAAGGCAATGGGGTTAAGTGGCTTGTCCAAGGTTACACAGCTAGACAATTATTTAGTGTTTGGGGTCAAATTTGAACTCAGATCCCCCTGACTCCAATTCCTTTGCTCTCACTGTTCCACCTAGCTGCCCCTTCTCTTTGGGTTACCATTCAGGGTTGATTCCCACCTTGGAGACCACCTACTCTTGAAAGATATATAAACTATGAATCTCCCACCATGATTGTCTTTGGTCTAAGAGATACAGACAAATAATCATCCTTTTTTATTAATAGGTATGCTAGCTGATCTTAATAATAAAATAAACTATGTCTCTCTCAAATCTTTTTTAATCCCCACACCCCATTGGTTCTCAGGAAGTAATGTGAGTTACATAAGAAGCAAGCTTGGAGAAAGAATAACCCTGTTCAGACCAGTGCTGACTGATTAAACTCATTTTATAAAAAGGGAAAAGAAAAAAAAAGTTAAGGAGTTGAGAAAGGGTGTCTAACCAGGGAATCTTGCAGACTTTGTGTTATAGCAGAATAAGCACTGGTCATGGGGTTAATTGATCTTTTTATGTTATGTTTCTACCCACTCCGATATATCTTTGACTCAGTTGCCAAAGTTACTTTGATTGAAAATAGAAGCAGCATGCTTATGGAAGATGCTTCAATAGGAGATTTCAGAGAACAGACCTCCTGCTAAATACCAAGGAAGAGAAGATAAAGTGAGGAACTGTCCTGTTGTACCAACAGGTCAAAGAAGTTGAGTGCTAACCCAACCCAGAGGGGAGCATACAGACAGCTGAATAACAGTTTGATATCGATGTGTCCATTTATGTTGGATTTTGTCACCATTTTCCCATCTAAGTTCAGTCATTTGTTAAAGTCATTCTCCTTCCTCATTCTTTAATTTCTATGAATAATCTTAAATATGCCTGTAAATATACATTGGAACTCCCTTTTCCCATGATCCATAAGCCTTAACTCCTATGTCCTGGACTACTGAAGCTAGAAAGTGATATTCTAATTTGATTCCATTCTCAATGGAATCTGATGAACACTTTAATTGAGAGTAATTAACTAGATTCTCTTCTCCATTGAAAAAGGATAAAAATGACCTCTTAGCTACGTCCTAATTCAACATCAATCACTCAGAGGGACAGTTTTACCCTGTTTTCTTACTATTATTCTCACCATGCTATCTTCGTCATCCAGAATTCTGAAATTCCTTTCTCAGAGCATAACCCTTTATCTTTCCATTTATTTCTCTTCCTGAGACTTCCAAACCAATTCTTTGTTCTTGTCTTTGAACACCTAGTGACTCAGATGTAGTTGACCCTAAATAAATGTCTGTTGAATTCAATTGAATGTGGAGAGCACTTTCCTTTCTAATCTCTAAATGGAAAAATTGGCAATAAATACTGATAATCCCAGACATCGGAGTAAAATGCATAGGGAACTAGAGATGGAATTAGAAAGATGATACTTCTTATTGTTACTAAATAGATGACCATGGGCACATCACTGAACCTCTCAACCTCAGTTTACCTCATTTTAAAATGGGGGAATATCAGTGATTATGAGATGATGTATCAATATCATGCAAATTGCCTTGGGAATATTAAAGTTTTGTATAAATGCTATCATTAATTCTATGATCTTATGCATACCTGTTTTATTTATGGAAGGAAAATCATGGAGAATGATGGAAAGATTTGTGGTTCTGGTTTTTAGACAATCATTGGTTCAAATGGAAAACAGAGAATCTGAGTTTTGTTTTACAAAAAAAGAAGACATAAGGAAGATTTAAAAATTCCTTGGTTAAAATTTCTAAGAATGACTGCAAGGGCACTGTTGGTGGTTGAGGGGAGAATTTGTGTTTTATATATATTGGGCCATTCAATCTAAAGCCAAGAACAGTAAAAAAAGTCTTTTTGGGACACCTGAAAGGGACTGTGGAATAGAGACCAAATTACAGAACTATCTGCCAATGGCTATGAAAGAAGAGATGCAGGTCTACCACTAAAGAACCCTGCTTAGCTACAGGTGCAGAAAGGAGGCCCCATCCTAGGAGAACCTGGCTCAACATGAAATGTATATATCATATTTTATAGTACCAACAACACAAAGCTCTGCTGAAGAAAACAACAGCCAGAGCGGCAGCATATGCCACACACCGCAGTATGTGATTTTTCCATGCACAATTTTGAATAGGCTTTCAAATTTATGGAACATCTTGAGCTGAACGCATATGTTCCTACATATGCACAACACAGTAGAGTCCTGAATGGTGCATCATAAGCCAGGCTATGCTTAGAGATGCAGGCTCATCACCAACAAGTCAGGTTCATGGCAATATGGGGGGAACATCATTTCTCAGAGGTTGTCTCTGTCGTTCATTTAACCATATGACTTTGGGCAAATCCCTTAATTTGATTGTGTCTCTTTTTGTAGTGGCAAAGAATTAGAAATTGAGGGGATGTCCATCAACTGATGAATGGCTAAACAAGTTATGATATATGAGTATTATGAAAAACTATTGTTTTTCAAGGGAAAAAAGCAAAGGAACAATGTACACATTAACAACAACATTGTGAGATGATCAACCTTGATTGTTGCAGCTTCTCTTAGCAGTTCAGAGAGGTAGGACAAACATATAGGACCGACTATGGACAATGTTGTCTCCTTCCAGAGGAAGAAAATCAAAACCAAACAAAAACAACCCATTAGAATCTGATGAACATTTTATAAAAATTATCTCTTATGTATCTCTTTCCCTTAATCCCAGTTCCTCATATTGAAAATGACTAATCTGTAAATATGTTTATCAAAAATATGTATTACAATGCAAACCTGACTTTGCCACTGGGAACAGGAGGTGGAAGGGAATTTTGTAACTTAAATATATACTTGTGCATATGGCTGAAAAAATTAATTAATTAAAATGATTTCTTGGAGCCTAAATTTTCTTATCTGTAAAATGGGAATAATTCTCGTATAGCTCACTTGCAATAAAATATGGGATATGAAAATGTCGTACAAAGTGTACATTCTAAAGATGCTTGACCTAATCATGAGACTGTAGAAAAAGGAGTGTACTTGAAATCAGGACATCTGGGATATAGAATCTAGGATTTTATAAATAATCACTATTTGGGCATTGGCAATTTACTTTAGCTCTGAATCCTGGTTTCTTAACTTGTTAAATGGGATGTTTAATAATATTACACTGACTCTTATTTTGAGAAAAGTGCTTTAGAAAATAAAATGCCATAGAAATGAGGATTATTCTTTCATTTTAGAGCAATCATTATATTCCAAATACTCTACCTAATAAACAATATTAATTGGTGACTACATTTTTCATATTCAGTTTAACCACAGCCACCACTACAACAAAAATTATGAACACTCTGCACAAGCAGTGCAATGGGATACAGAGAGAAAAATGAAACGAGACCCAATCTCTAGGAAGTCATATTCTACTAGAGGAATAGTTCACGTTTTCCATCTGTGTAGTGAGCTCTGAAAGGAAAGAGCTTCCTCTACCAATAAAGATTGACACCTTCTTTATAACTTGGATAATAAACGGTTGCCCTACACATCAAGAACTTACGATTCATCCTCATCACAACCCAGTATATTTTGGAGTCAAGATTTGAACTTGGTTCTTTTTTGTTTTGAAGATGGTTTTAGCATCTCTTTCTGGGATAATCAAGAAAGATTATTCAGGAGGTGGTAACTGGTCCTCTGTGAGGTTCTGCAAAAAAGACTTTAGGCAATTGTACATTCCAGATAGACTAGTTCACATGCCAAAAAGAGCAGAGAGGTAGAAGATTAGATATTATATACTGAGAACAACCAGCACATCATTTGACAGGGAGTTATTTAATCTATGTGATATATTTTTTTGAATTTCAACTTCATTCCTAGCAAATTTTGGTAAAAAGTAATTGGTTGAACGACCCCCATTCTACTTGACTTCTAGGTAGCTATCAACATTGGCAGCTCCCTCTAACTCTGTATTCTATTTCCTCCTTTGGTTTTAATGACAATTTTTATTCTTCTCCTATATAACCTGACTATCCCAACTTAATTACTTTTGCTGAATCATCATCCACTTTCCCATTAAATATTGGTCTTCTCCAAGGTTCTGTGTTCAGTCATTCAGCTTTGTTTCTTCTATCTTAGTGAGCTCATCTGCAATAATAGGTTCAATCAACAATTTATTTGCAGATGATTGTCAAGTATTATATCCTGAACTCCAGGCCTTTACAACTAGATAAAAGCTGAATATCTATATTTAGATTAATATTGATATCTCAAGCCCAGTATATGTATATACATAGATATATATTCACACATACATATATTCATATATATCTATCCAACTATGTATCCATCTTGTATCTGTGTATCTATGCATACATGTATCAATCTATCTATTTTTATTTATCTGTCTCTATGTCTCTATGTCTCTATGTCTCTATGTCTCTATGTATCTGTGTATCTGTGTATCTATCTATCTATCTATCTATCTATCTATCTAATCTCTCCTGCAATAGAGAACATTTCAGTTGGGGCAAATAGCATATTTATCTATTCTCAACCAGAGATTTTTTAACTTTTTTATATTATGGTGCCCTTGGCAGCCTAGTGGTCTATGGACTTCTCTGTTTTTTTTTATTTTTCCAAGGCAATGGGGTTGAGTGACTTGCCCAAGGTCACACAGCTAAGTAAGTATTAAGTGTCTGGGGTCACATTTGAACTCAGGTCCTCCTGAATCCAGGGCTGGTACTCTATCTACTGCACCACCTAGATGCCCCAGTCTTTGGACTCCTAAGTTTATTTTTTTTGAATTCATATAATAAAATATATGAGATTAATATGAAATATTTATATTGAGTTGAAATATGTTCAAATAAATTGAAATGCATATTTTAAAAAAGTAAAGTTCATGGATGATAGGTTAAAAAAAACCCTACTCTAAGAGATATGTTTTCTTGGATAAGAAGGGTAAGAATAAGACAATTATTTTTTCTGAGTTACCAAACAAATATTTTAGTATTTCTTAAGAGTTCCATATTTTATAAATAACAGGGTATACTAAGCTAGCTACATCAAATGCTCAAGGTCACGTACAAAGTCAGTGGCAAAGATGGAGAAAAACAGATGTGGATAAAAACTCTGCCCTATTTTTGAAAAATCCAACAAAAGTTTATATATATATACATATATATATACACATACACATACATACATGATTTACACACATATACAACATACATACCACTCTGTTATCTATTACATCTACTTTCTTATCATGAATTCCAGATGTTTTATGCCAATATCCATTTGGAGATAATAAACTGAATTGAATCCAGAGGGAAAAATATTAGACTAAACCTTTTCATTCAGGTGCCCAGGTGAAAACCATTTTTATTGTATCTCATCATTAGATTCCTTTGACAACAAGTGTTTGCTAAATGGAACTTCTTTAATTTCCAACCAAATTTATGGCCAATTTGAGGGAAGGTTTAATTGAATATTCCATACTGTAGGGAAAACTAATAACTAAACTGAAGAGAATTCTTGGAACCTTCCCAATATGGATGATAAAAACCTTTCTGCCTGTTTTTGGCTTAGGAAATTTGTTCTAAGTACCTCAGTGAATCAAACAGCAGGCAAATTTAAAACCTGCTTGCTAACAAGCATTTGTACGAGGCAGAAAGAAACATATTAGAACCACATTTTTCCTGGAAACTTCAAAGTAAAAAAAGGAACTTTCAAGACGGATCTCTAGAAAACTTAATTTGATTATCTGATCTCTGACACTTGCAAGTAATAATGGAAAGCCTAGTATTTACAGTCAAAAAGTAGCATACTTAGCTATTGGTCATTATTACCATTTGGTAGATGATGTTTGTTCTTCCTTCCTGAAGAAGATCATGATATCAGGGAGGAGACACCATGAAAAGCAAGTGAATTGGATTTGAGTGAAGAAGGTGCTGTGCTAAGTCACTGACCTCCCTCACTTTTTCCTCAAGAGCCAATATGGGTCCAATGGCCAGAAATGAATCAGCATGACTTGGACATAGCCCTGAATGAGAGGGAAACAGGATTAAGTGACTTGCCCAGGGTCCCATAGTTAGTGTCAGAGGCTGGATTGGAACTCAGATCATCCTGATTTCAGGACTGGTACTCTATCCATTGGGCTACCTAACTCCCCCCCCCCAACTTTTGCCATTTGGAAGAAAAATGGTACATATACCATGGTGAAAATTGACAGATCAAGAAAACAAGAGTACTCAAATTTTTGTCTGATCTCTCTTCCAATATAATTGTTTGATCATGAGCAAACCACTTAAATTCCATGGACCTCAATTTCCTCATCTATATAATTTAGAGTATTATATGATCTATAGGTATACTTCTGGCTCCAAAATTCCATTAATTCTGCATTTGAAGATAAGGTCAATGAATTTTTTAAATATGCAAATATGTAGTAAATTGTATACAACCCCCCACACACACTTACCTCTGTGTGTGTGTGTGTGTGTGTGTGTGTGTGTGTGTGTGTGTATGCATTTCATAAACTGAGGTGACTTTTTTCATCCTTTTGGTATCATGTTTATGTGGCTTAGTGTCAGTGGTATGAATTCAATTTGATAAGGATTTATTAAATGTTCACTATATGGTAACTACTGTGTTATATTCCAGGGTTAACACATGAAGAAATAAAGTCATGCATCTTTTGGCTTTAAAGAGTTTATAATCTAATGTGAACAGAAGTAGGAGAAGGAAATGATTCTGATAGAAAGACATATTCAAATAAACAAAGGAGACATTCATAAAAGGTCAATACTGAATTTACTGGATTATTACTTTAATCCAGGTAGGGGGGAATTGCCTTTTCTGGGTGTGGGGAGTGGAAAATTGGAAAATAAACAAAGGAAAAACATTCTTCATGGAAGAGGAAGGACTTGGGCAGAAATAGAAAAGAACAATTTCAATAGGTAGCTATGTGAGGGAAATTATATATATATATATATGCATATATATATATATATATATATATATATATATATATATATATGAAGGGGGAAGTTTTGGGGAAACCACCATCAATAGATATTGAGAATTTAAGAAAGTGATATAACAGATTTAGATGATATATAGTCCGATACCCTCATTTTACAAATGAGGAAATTAAGACCATGAAGGAAAAATGACTGGTCCAAGATTACATATGTATATAAAAAAAGAAGAAACAAGATTTCTTGTCTCTATTCTCTGACTCTCAGTTCTGTCCTCTGACTTCAATCTGCTGTATCATGTATCTGGGGATGGGGAGGAAGAGGAAGAAATGTGAGGAAGAAGAAGGGAGAGAAATATTGACCAAGACAATAATGGTTAATGAAAATTATCATGGAAGAAGATTATTAAGTTTTTAACTTAAACCCAGTATGAACTGAACATTCTGAAATACATGAAAAAGCTCATTGCAAAGACACAATTAGATCTAGCTAGGAGGTGTGATATAATAAATTTGAAATTTGAAGACCTGGGTTTAAATCATTTCTCTCCCAGTTCCTACCTGTGTCACTTTGGGCAACTCACCTAACCTTTAATGGGTCTCAGTTTGCTTATCCACAAAATTAAGAAGTTGGAGTTGGCAACCTCTAAGATTCTTTCCATGTCCAAATCTATAATCCTATAAATAACTCCTTTAAAATGACAAATTTCTTAGGAGAACTAAAAGCATATGACACAATTATTCCTTAAAATATGTCTTTGCCAATCCATGCCTACTTTAATCTCAGGGACTTGCCCTTCTGTCATCTGAGAAAAGTGGAAAAGGTAAGAGATGATCCTCATTCCAACAAGAAAAGAAGAGAAATTGAACAAAGAGGTTTCATTTCTCTACTTTGTCAGAAGGGAAGGGAGACAGAACATAGGTAGCAGAGCCAAAAGCTGCTCTCTTGGCAGGCAGGTAGAGAGGGAGTGGGATCATAGAAGGTTGCCAAGGGGTTGCCATTCTACTGGCAACCTAATGGGGAAGAGAACAAAGTAAAGAGATAGATAGCGATTGACCTGAACTGTGAAGCCCTCCCTGCTCTACTATTTCTTGTCAGATCAGGGCAGAGGTTTGAATCTTGACCTTACTCTTTACCAACTCCTCTTAGAGTGAGACAATATCTCTTTTATTCTACATTGCAAGCTCTGCCAACTTTGAAGGTCAATAGAGGTGATATCCCCTTTTCAAAGAAGGTGCCACTTTTGAATCAAAGAACTCTTGCCTTGCTAATAAACCTGAAAGCATTACCTCAATTCAACTCATATGACACAGTAGATACCATAATTTTAGAATCATAAAAGTTGTGACATATAAATTAGAAAGTAAGCCACCCCCTCAATCATTACCCATTGAAGATCACCCTTTCCTGATACTTCTTATTTTAACGTTATATGGATGGACCCAGATGTTTGCTCTTATTCTGTCTCCTACCTATTTCAAGTAACAGAAGGTAACCTTTTTAACTCTTAATTTCCAAAAATGGCTAAGCAGGGCAGCTCAAAAACAGGAAAATTCATGGGAAGTTTAAAAAAATATAGTTCTACAGTTTGGCAAGAATGAATTCTATAAAGGTTAGAAGGATAAAAATGAGGTTAGAGAGGCAATTTGAAGTCAGAGTCTAGAAGGTGTTAAATTTAAGATTCACCTTTTACTCTATTGCTAATAGGGAACATTTGAAACTAGAGACCGACATGGTGAGATCTGTGTATACTAATGATATTAACCGACATTTATATTGAACTTCAATATGTTCAATTTTTTTAAAAAAGACATCTCATTTATTCCTCCCAACAATCCCATGAGGTAGATAACATATTCCATTTTTACATTGATTGAAGCTCAGCAAGATTATGACTTGGCCATGGTAGCACAGTGTTATGGGCCAGGTGTGAACCAAGTTTGTCCTGACTCCAAGCTCAGTACTTTAGTTACAATGCCATTCTGATTTGTATTAACAAAACTGCTTTGGAAGCAGAGAAAAAGCTAGAGTGGAAAGAAGAGAGACTGAATCTAGCAGAGTCTTATAAAACATGATTACAAAAGGGAAAGGAAAAGAAAGGGGTCCTAAATATCCTGAGATATTTAAGAAATTCAAATTAATTGAACTTGTCAACGATTAACCATGGGGTGCCAGTAAGAGGGGAAGTCAGAAAACTCTTAAATTTTGGCAGTGAGTATTTTGGCAAAATAGCTCTATCACTATCCTAGATAAAACATCAAGGACCATGATGACCTACCTAATAGTAGGAGTAGGTTAGATTGTTTACGTAATTCTGTTACCTAATACCATTATTCAGTCATCAAATTTTTATTCAATGCTTAGACTTTAGGGAGTAGGGATGAAGACAGCACATTTAAAAAAATCTAATGGGGAGATAATGCAAAAACAGAAAACTATAATCATATGTATTATATATTCATTGCCTTAGGTCATTGGTGTTCAAACTTTTTAGTTTTTCCTGGGCTATGTCTCACCACAAAAAGTTTTCAAGGGCTGGATATAGAATTTAAAATTTATTTATGACTACAATGTAACACATATCACCAGTGAGTATAATAATAAAATGTAATAATGCCACATGAATGGACTTTGAAGGTCATGGAATGGACACACCTGCTTTAGGGGATTACAAGAGAAAGTTCTATTTGTGGTTTAAAGGGGACACTATTAGCCACAGAAAGAGTATTTAAAAATCAGGGTTTAAGTAAGGCTCCATGAAGGCTTGGGCAAATTTGAGTATGGCTTTAAAGAATGAGAAATTCATCAGGTAAGGAAAGGGAGAGAAGTTATTCCAGGCAGAAGGAATAGTGTGAGCAAGGACTTGTATATTGGAGAGCCAAGGACTTGTGGGACAGAGAGATGTCTAATTTGACAGAAGCATCTAGATTTCCTGGAGAGGAATGAAATGAAATAAGCCTGGAGAGCCAAAAAAAGTCAATTGTCAGTACCTTGAAGTGAAGAATAGAGGCATTCATTGCACATGGTTCTTTAGTCATTAACATCCTGGATACACCAACACGATATAGCACTTTAACTCAAAGGGCCAAGGTAGCACATCACTAAACTTCTATTTCATTTATAATAGATCCAGGCACAACCACTCAAAGTGCTTGAGATCAACCTGAAGCAGACAGGTGGTACCATTTGGCCTCCTGCCCTGCTTTGGACCAACCTGGAGTGCAATTGAGTTCTCCTCAAAATGTCAGATCCAAATAAATATTGGATTCAACCAAGAAACTGGGGAGCAAATCCATTCCCTATTTGCACCTGACTTTTGTAAGTTCAAGTGAGCTTGCTTTAAAATGTCAGGGAGATTTCTTTTATGAAGTTGTGTGTGACTTTTGGAGCTGACACCTATTGTGAAAGACAATACAGGTGCAAAATCAAAAAGAAGTCGAGTTAAGACTTATCTGTGGGCAAAGGAGACAAAGCGCCAGGTTCAAATCCATTGGAAAATTATATTTGAAATGCCAAAACAACAATGGATGAAAATTTCCAGACAGATGCCTCTATTATAATTCTGGCAATGCAAAGTACTTAAGTCACAATGTCAAAGGCTCCTTTTGATGACTGAGTAACTTTCTCTGTAGTAGATGGGAATAGCCCTGTTACAATAAGCCAGATTCCCACAGGTCTTAAGACACTCATCAACTGTAAATGGAATACTTTTGACAGCTACATTAACAGTTGCTATTCCATTTGGCATTTAAATCCCTTTACAATTTAGCTCCAACTTATCATTCTAGGCTAACCTCCCTTTATTTCTCTTCATATACTCCATATTCTAACTGCTAAATGAAGACATTCAATTTCCTGTTTTTCTACTTTTGCACAGATTATCTCTATCCCATCCCCCCCAAGTCTGGAATGTTCTCCTTCCTCATCTAGATCCCTTCCAGCATCCAGTCAAGTGTCACCTTCTATACAAGGTCCTTTCTGACCTCCACTGAAAATATTGCTCAATCAATCGACAACTATGAAAAAGCCAATGATGATGCAAATATTTCACTCACATGGAAATCAAAAGAAGTGACAGAAGGACACTCTCATTCTGTGAAGAACTTTGGAACTAGCAGTGGTGCAGGACTGTCCAGTATGGCATCAAAGAAGGTATAGGGCTAAGCAAAATTGCAGTTGCTCAAAAATATGAGATGCACAAATTTAGAGCCATCTTCATTCCAAATGCCCATATGGACTATTTGTGCCCAATCTGTGGTAGAGTATTCTGAGCTCATATTGATCCATCAGTCACAGTTGGACACGCTGTACTTTGACTCAAGCATAGTGATGTCATTTTGCTACTTTTCAAGAATGAAGGACAAACAACCAAGTATTTCCTATTAGTGTGTATGTTGTTCCCCTCAAAAGAATGTGGATTCCTTGAAGACAGTGACTGTTTTGTCATGGTCTGTTCTACAATAATATCTTACATATTGCAGCTGCATAATTAGTCCTTTGAGAAAAGAAATGAATTAAAATTGAACTCCAAACTCCTAATGTATTCTGTGATGTCCTGAAATGGAAGCCGGTGGTTCACCTTAACCAATTCAGTATGATGATGTTTACCTAATGAAATGTCCAATGATCCTTTCAATGTGGAATTTCTAAAATATATCTATAGAAACCTTTTATTGTATTTTGGTAATTTTAGTTCTTTTTAAAGCATTTTTATATGGTTTGTGGTTTCTTCCTGTTTAAACTATGATTTTTCACCCATTCTAGTTTCCCAAAGACATGTGCAACTCCATTGCCTGAGACAATCTATTAATATCAAAAACCTTTGGATCCTGAAGCTAGAGAAGAGGGAAAATGGAGGAAGAGGATGAAAATAGTATGAATTCACACCTCAAAGGGTAAGAATCCCTAGATCAGGGGAGAGGAACCTCCAGCCAGCAGTGCCCTATGGAATTGCCAAGACAACCCCAGGTGTGACCTAAAATTCAATAAATCTTGGAACCTGTTAGGGATGACTTAATTAAATTTTTGACCAAATATATCAGGTTAATTCTTATTTTGTATGGCCCTTGAACAATGTTATAAGTATCCAGATGTCATTTAGAAGAAGAAAAAAGATTTATCTACCTCTGCCCTAGAGGCTGGTATTACTTTATTTGACTGAAATCAAGTCAGGCTCTGGTATCCCACCACTATTAATTAATCAATAATTAAGTTTTAATGAAGTATCTACTCTATTTCATACTCTGTGCTGTGCTCACGGAGCATCAAGACAGAAGGTAAACAGTTCCTACCAGCAAAGAACTTATGTTCTATCTATCTTTATGCTCTCTAAGCAGACAAATGAAAGTGAGAACATCAAGTGAACCCGGAGGGAAAAAACCCTACAGATCCCTTTAAGAAACATAAAATTGAAGACTGCAACAGTAAATTTCCTTTCAGTAAGGTTTTTTTAAAAATGTTTCTTAAAAATTCTAGCCTTGCCAGACATATTCTGGGAAGAGACTCAGATGTCTATGATAATCCAAGGTCATAGGCTCATAGATTTAGAGATGGAAAGGAACACAGAGATAACAGAAGAAAAGCGTTTTGGAATTGGGAGAAATATCATCAGCTATCTAATCTATCCTCCCCCACCAATATTTTCTTTTTTGGACAAGACATGTGATTTCATTGCTGTAAGAAACTTTTGTTGAGAAGCTTCCTTTATCCTTGCAGATGGGAATCTTCCTTGAAACTTCTGGCCTTTCAGAGCTAACTTGGGCATTGCAAGCTGAAATAAGTTGTCCAATATCACAAAGCTGTTGTGTGTCAGAAGCAGAATTTGAACCCAGATTTTCCCGCCTCTGATGCTAACTTCCTGCTTTGTTTCATGATGGTGATGATAAACTGATGATGCTATTGTTCCCCAGGGTGATATTTCCAAACACATTGTCAAAATCATGCAACAGTCTTTAAATTATTTCAAAAGAATGCTCCTTTTATTCCTATTATCTTCTGATTTTATTATTGGCAAAAAGGTCCTCAACAGTGATATGAATGCTCACCAAAGGTAGTTGCATCCTTTAGGACAATGGTACAAATGGGAGAGGGATGGGAAGATATTCCAAGTACTCCCATTTGCAGATAATTTTGTGCAGATGGCTTCAACCAGGGCACTGCATAAACTCAGAAAATGAGACCCTCAAGTGCTCACAAAGTATTTGGCTAACTACTTATTTAAAAAAATCAAGAATAAGATTGACCAATTAATTATTGGTCCACACAAATGATATTTTGTGACATAATTATGAGACAGATGTTGCAGATGCAATGAACTGGGTTCAGAATTGAACAGATATGGTATAATATATTTTATTTGGGAAACTGTTCAGTCATATGAATGATATCAAGTTTTCCTTAAAATAAATGTATAGCTTTTCCACATCACATCAATATTTTCCAATGATTCTATCTAGCTTCAAATTATGAAATATCAAAAGCTCTGAAGAACAGAAATAATAATTAAAAACAGCAGATTCGAATAAAAACAGCAGCTCTATTTGTTTCCAGAGAACCTATGAAGAACCTCCCCTTCAAATAGAGAGGTGGTAGACTAATCATGGAATTACACATTTGGTAAATCCTTGGCTTGTTTTGTTTAATTATTATTACTTGTTACAGAAGAGATTCCTGTGGGAAGAGTTTGATTGGTAAATGAATATTATTTCTAATGAATATTATTTCTAAAATATTTTTAAATAATTGAATTGTGCTTCATTCAAAAGACAGCAGAGAGAGATAAATATGTTAGATACAAATATATTCTCTCATATAACCTATGAAAGATAGAAATCATCTAAAATATAAATTAATCAATGAACATTTATTAAGCACCTTCTAAGTGAAAAAGAAAACAAAACACCTTGCTTAATGAAAGCAATAGAAATAGTAATTGAAACAATCCCTAATCTTAAAAAAACTGACATTCCAATAGAGGAAACACCAAGAATATATTCAGGTTCATTCAGAATAAATCTGAAGAGAATATAGAGACCTGTAACTGGTATAGGAAACAATCTGGTTATGTGATAAGGGGAGTAATGATAGAAGGATAGCCTCCATTGTGAATTGGCATACAGGCAATGTCAACACTTCTTGAAAAAGACCAACATCTGTTTCCTGAGAAAGAATTCATCTGTATACTGAGAAAGAATTGTGGAGTCTGAACAAAGACCAAAGACTATTACCTTTATTTTTTTTTAAATGTTGTCTTATTATGTAATTCTGCTATATCTCATACTATATGTTTCCTTCCTTAAGGATATGATTTCTTTCTCATCCCATTCAACTCAGATCAATGCAGACTATAGGAATGATATAAAGACTAGCAAACTGTCTTCTGTGGGGGGGGGGTGGGGGGAGGGAAGCGAGATTGGGGTAAAAATTGTAAAACTCAAAATAAATTTAAAAAAAGACCCGAAGAATTATAAAATGTTGTGGAAGAAGTTTAGAAGGAAAATACAAAAGCCAGTAAGTCTCTCTCTGTCTCTGTATGTCTCTGACTCTATTTCTCTCTTGGTGTCTTTCTGTTAATCTCTTTCTGTTTCTGTCTCTCTTGTGTAGGGATCCTCATATGATAGGATCCTAAATTCATCAATAGGGCATTTAGGTGACACAGTGAATAGAGTACTGGGACTAGAGTCAGGAAGATGACTCCAGTAAGTCTCTTACTACTTACTCATAGCTGTATGACACTGGATAACACGTGTGAGATAAACTGGAGAAGGAAATGGTTCAGTATTTTCACCATGAAAACATCTTGGGTCACAAGAGTCATAATCAACTAAAAACAACTCAACAATCCAACCACATATACAATTCTACAAAAAAACTTGGTTTTTACAATTTTAGGTATAGCAATAAAAATTACACAGTTGAACTAATGAATTTCCTATCAGCAGGAGACAGATTGAACCATATATACTTTTCTAAGTTTGAGCCCATTTTCCCTTGATTTCTGTATCTATTTAAGAGAGAGTGAATCTCAGTTAGGGAAGAATTTTTTCCTTTCATCTTTTCTTAGTTTACTCTCCCAGTAAATGCTTCTTTAAAAAACTCATTCTCATGTACTTATGGATATTGGGGAGCAAAACAATGGGGTTCATAAGTTAGTCATTTTCTTTCTACTTTATAAGCCATCATTCTAATTCAGGTACTGGTCTCTTGACTAGACTTTGTAACAAACATATAACTTGCCTCTGTCTCAAATTTCTTTCCTTTCTATTCTATTCCCTGCTTCACTGCCAAATTAATCTTAGTATGGTATAGATCTGACTGTGCTATTCCCCTATTCAGTATTCACTGTTCCATTGTCTTTAGGTTCAAATGCAAATTCCATGGCTTGATATGTAGACATTAAAAATTTGTATCCAGCCTACATTTCCAGGTTTATTACATTACTCCTTTTTGTGTAGTAAGCTGGCCAACTTGCTGTTTCCTATACTTGGTTCTGTGTCTCTAATCTCTGGTTCCTTGCTCCTTCTCCTGTCTGGGACGTATCCTTTCCTGACTTTTGCTTCTTAATATTTTTTATTTATTTAAGGCAATGAGGTTAGGGGTGATTTTCCCAAGTTCATACAGCTAGGCAATTATTTTGTCTGTGGTCTAATTTGAACTCAGGTCCTCCTGGCTCCAGGGCTGATGCTCTATCTACTGTGTCACCTAGTTATCGTTGCTTCTTAATTCTTGTAACCCCCTTTAAGGTTCCCATCTCCATCAAGGTCTGCCTTGATACCCTTAGTTGCTTATTGCTCTCCCTCTTCCCCAAATTATCTATGAATGCATCTTGCACGTATGCATATGTATATATATTTATATTTACCTGTTATATACTCCAGTGGAATATAATCTCCTTGAGGTCTGGGAAGGTTTCTGCAGTCCTCTTGTCTGGCTCTGGCTTAGACACAGCAACATATAACTAACATGGGTTGCTTCTACCTTACCTTTCCAGACAATTCTTCCTTTCATGCAAACTATATTCCAGCTTTACTTACCTACTTCCTGCTTCTTGAAATCAGCTTTGTATTTCCTGGATCTAGTCATTTGTAATATTGTAATATACTATATAAATGGAAGGCACTTCAGACTAACCTGTCTTTTAGAATTCTTGGCTTGGTTGGATGACTAAACAAGTTGTGGTACATAATTATGATGGAATACTACTGTATGATAAGAAATGATGAATTCAATGATTTTGGAAAAACCACGGAAAGACTTTCATAAAATAATGAAGAGTGAAATGAGCAGAACCAAGAGAACATTATGTATATATAGAAATGGTAATATTGGGTTTTTTTGATTTTGTATTTATTTTTTTAGAAAGATTTGATTTATTTTGAGTTTTACAATTTTTCCCCCATTCTTGCTTCTGTGGTAATATTGTTTTAAGAACAACTTTTGAACAAATAATTTATTTTGTCTATTATAAACAGCTAAATTTTTTATAAAGGTCATATGAAGAAAAAAGTCATCTGCATCCAGAGAAATTACTGAGAAGTAGATGTTTTTATAGAATTATATATATATATATATATATATATATATACACACACACACACACACATGTGTATAGTTGTATACACATATACATGGATATTTATGCTTACACACATATATGTGCGTATGTCCCTAACCAATGAATAATATGTTCATATTCAATAAGAACGATATTTTATAATATACCACATGGAATTTCCAGATAAAATATACCTAATACAAAACAGAAAACTAAATCATGTCTCTTTTCAAATCATTGATTTAAGAATGATGATTTTTTTGCTCATTCTTTGTTGCTCTTGTTTATGTGTTGTTGCCCTTGCCTATAACACAGGCATGGCCCAATGGATTTGTCTTTAAAGTATACAGGGGAACTCTGAGTTTGATCCTTTGGAAATCAAATAACAGTCCAGAAGAATCTTTGATTTTTTTTATTAGAACAATAAATCCTTGAAAACTGGGGATTATAATAGACAATTCTCTGGCAGACGCTTTACTATGAGATTTCCTAAAGACCCCCCCCAAAAAAACCCCAACCCCCCCAAAAGAACCCCAAAGAAAACAAGACAAAACACATTTCAGACAAGGAGACAGGAGAAAGAAATCCCAGGACAGGAATCACTTCAGTTTTCACTAAAAACCTAAGGTAATGCAGATTTAGGATAAATTCCCCTATTTTAGTTTAATTGTCACTTTCTCTTTGGGGGGTAAAAGAGTTCTCTCCTTAGATCAGAGATCTAGAGTTGAAATGAGAAACCTTAGAGTTTATCTTATCCAACTAAACTATCTTATATTTTCTAATGAAGAAAATGAGGCTGGGAAAGTTTAAATGATTTATCCAAGGATAGCAAGGCTGTTTGGCAAGTTTAAGATTTGGACTCAGAGCATTTGAATCTTTCTATCCAAATATATTTGCTCATTTCACAAGAAACATAAAACCATTCTTTTTGCTTCCATGTAATTTAGGCAAATTTTAAAAGTTCAGGCTTTGAAAAAAAGCTTTACATTTTTTCCCATTTTGTTGAACATTTTCACTGCCTTTTTCCATAATAACCACAGAGAGTTAGCAAGTCACAGATATTTTGGAAAGAGAAATGGAGTTTTTTGGTGTTAAAACTCTGAAAATAATGTGATTCCTACATCTTCTGAGGCTTTTTGTCTCCCTGATCAAATCTTTGGCTAAAGGCCACCAGCCAACTGAGCTTTAAGCAGATGGCATAGGGAGTTGAAGGACATTCTCTGCACCACAGAACAATCATAGTCCTTTTAATCAGGGACACATCTGGCCCTGTAAGACAGCCCCCCAGGGTGACTGTTAGGAGTTTTCATGGAAGTGACTTTGGGAGAAGCTTAGGGGGGAAAAGGTCCAAACTCTATTATGTCTGTTTCCTTATTAAAATCTAGAATATGGTCATTAATAGGCTTTCTTAAAAAAAACCCAGGTTAAGGAAATAAACATTCCGCCTCAGTTTCTATATCTCTAAAATTAAGAGGACGTATTCTATGACCTCGACAGTCTCCCTCAGTCCTAAATCTATGATTCTATGAATTAGTGATGTTAGCTAGGATAAGAAATGCTTAGAGGAGGTATTTAATTTTTAATTTATTTAAATTATTTTTGACTTTGTTATATGGATTGGAGAAGAACATTGAGGATGTGTTCAAGTCCTGACTGATACTTACTGACTGAGTCAATATCTCTTAATATTTCAGGACTCTAAGTTGCCTGTATCATCTTCCTATGTGCCATAGGGATCAGCTACATGACAGCTACATGAGCAGAATTCCACTGAAGTCCTACTGTTTGTGCTATGGAAGTATTTTTGGTTTCTAAAGCTTGTCTTTAGAATGAAAAATCTGAAAGATCAAAAAGGATGAAAAGATTTTGAATATAAGTACAATGATGGACTGCATGAATGTTATCTGAGGACAATTTTAGTGAAGCCTATAGAGTCATCAATCCAGAGGTAAGAGAAAGCTTGGAGGTCATTTAATACAATTTTACTAAGGAAGAAAATTAGGCTCAGAGAATTTAAATGATTGGTTCACGGCCATAATACTAGCATATTTGATCCCAGTTCTACATGGTTTGAAGACTAAGACTTTAACCCTATCCCCTTCTGCTTGTTTAGGTAGGTTCATCATCAGGTTGGCAGGCAGGCAGATGTTGGAACAAAATAATGAATACCTGGACATTTTCTATAGCCATCCTGAACTGGAATGTGCAGTCTTCAAATTTGAGTTCATGATCCACTAAAGGATATATTTTACTGGAAATTGAATGGCCATTTGGCAAGAATGCTGAGCACTAGGTTCCCCTATGGACTTCTTCCCACTTTAAAATTCTGTGCAGCCAGGATACTACATTAAGAGGAAAAAAAAATTCAGCTGAATTATATGGAAATAATAATGACTGGCATTATACTCTTAAAAATGGTCTAGTGAGGAAATGACCTTCCCAACACTAGATTGATTAAGAGGCTGGATGACTATCTGAATTTGATTTCTAAATGGTAAAGTGTGATATAAATGTGAGTGATCATGATGATGATTTTAATAAAAATGAAATTTGGCTAGATGCCCAGTAAGATCTCTTCCAATCTGAAGACTTTATGACCTTCCCTTCCTCCCTTCTTGCCTTTTTTTCTTTTTTTTTCCTTTTATATTGAGTTGGAAGTCACTTGTAAGCATGATGCTAAAAATGCAAATAACTTTCAAAAGAAATATGTCATTGAGGTGATGCCATCACTTGGGTGACTGAACAAATTGTTGTATATGAATGTGATGGAGTACTACTGTTCTGTAAGAAATTATTAGCAGTGAGACTTCAGAAAAGCCTGGAAAGACTTGCATGGACTGATGCTGAGTGATGTGAACAGAACCAGAAGGACATTGGGCACATTAATAAACGTTGTGGGGTGATCAACTATGATGAACTTGCTCATTTCAGCAGGAAAATAATCAAAGATAATTCTAAAGGAATTGTTATGGAGGTTGCCATCCATATCTAGAGATGAAGTTTTCAATTTTTATTTATTTTCTTTTTTGCTCTTATTCTATTTTCACAACATGATTAATATTGAAATATGTTTAACATAGCTATACATCTATAGCCCATATTAGGCTGCTCCCTGTCAGGGGGAGGAGATGAGAGAAATATAAAACTCAAAACCTTACCATAAATGATTATTGAGGACTATCTTTGCATGTAGTTGAAAAAATAATTTAAAATAATATTTCATTTCAGCAGGTTGTCAACTTTTGCAACTCCAAGAGTCTGTCTGTCTGTCTGTCTGTCTGTCTGTCTCTCTCTCTCTCACACACACACACACACACACACACACACACACACACACACACACAAGTGTGCACATATACACAGTCTATTAAACCTCAACTAACTAGGATGTTTGAATTCAAAGTATTTGAATTTAATTTTATGGTTAATCAAAAGTCAGCAGAAAGTTCTTTATGTTTTAACTTTTGGTCTTAAAAATCTTCCTAAAATGTATACATCAACTTAATTATAGTTTGTAATGAACATAGTTGAATATATGATAATTAAGCTCCTGTAATGATTGCAAGACATCATTCGGACAATCAAATTTCATTGAAGAAGACAATAGTTTTAGCTCTAAGAAGCATTATGGTCCTAGAACCATAGTACATCAGAATTTAGAAATGAACTCAAAAATTTCCTAATTCAGGCTATGAGACCATTCAAAATTCCCCTATAAAGTCCCTCTGGTTTTGAATTGGGAAAATACTGGATTTAGAGTACGTGAATCCCAGCTCTGTCATTTGCCAGCTGTATTATCTTGAAAAATCACTCGACTTCTTGGAGCCTCCAATTCCTTGTCTGTCAGAAATGAGTTAGACTACATGGACAAAGTTCTTTCCAGCTCTCCATCTATGACTGCCTCATCCAGTGCATTATTGTATACAGGCTTTAATCATACTTCAATTTTTCAATTCATTCTTTAGCAAACCTTCCTCTGAACCATCTTATCAGTTCTCCGGTGTCCTAGAGAAGAGACTATGCATTACAGAATAGGACTCTTTGATCTCAGAAATATATGTTATTAAACACACACACACACACACACAATAATTAAAGACCAGGCAGTTTGGGAAGTGTGGCACCGGCAATAGGAGTACAGGAAGAGTTTAGTAATATTAGATGATAAAAGTTAGTATTTATATAGCCCTCAAAGGTTTGCCATCCTTTACAAATATTATTTCATTTGAACCTCATAATAACCCTTTACAATTTTACATATTTGCAATTATTTTTCCATATTTTACAGTTGGGGAAACTGAGGCAAGCAGGTTTATTAACTTGCTTAAGGTCATAATGCTAGTAAGATTCTGAGAGTTCACATAGGAGATCAAATCCTCCTGACTCCAGACACCCTAACATCTAGATGCCTAGAGAAAAAAGTCCAATACTGCTTCCACATGATAGACCTTGTTAGACTTGAAGACAATTATTATATTTTCCTGAGTCAATACAGCACTCTAGATATGGACAAAGTATCAAAAGACTAGGAGAGAGAATAGAAAGACTATTTCTTGCACATTCCAAGACTCCTGGAAGTTAAGCCTTTCTTACTGTAGATGGAGACTGCATTAGATTTCCTGGCCTCTACAGAAGAGAAATATTTCAAGCATATTCAGCTAATGGTAGGCAGGTTCACCTACTTCTTTTATTTATATAGTATTTGTTTAACCATCAACTATTAATTTATAAGAATACCACAGCAGACAACAATATAAAGAGCTAGCTTCTATCTACAAGGAACCTTAGGATCTCAAACAATATTGGAAAACTGTGCTCAATTCACAGGCAACAAAGCTAATGCAGACTTTTGTTACAATTCCATGATATCCATAGATACATTTGCTCTTCCCCTACCCATTTTCATTGCTATAGAAAACTTTTTGTGATGTATTTTCTCTATCAATTTCAATAAGTGCCTGCCTTGTAATTTATAGTGAGTGGTCTAGGGGGTTCTATGAAGTGAAACAACTTGTTTAGGACAGCTGAAGCAGAATGTGTTAGAGAGAAGTCTTGATTCCATTTCTTTCTGGCTCCAATGACATGCAATGACAGTTTTCAACCTACATTCATTTGCTACTTTATGAGTTCTTTGTTTTTCTACCATCCTTTCTTCCCTCCCTCCCTCCCCGAGGTGGCAAACAATCTGATAAAAATTGTAGATGTACAATTGATTTTAATACATTTCCATATTAGTCATATTATGAAAGAGAAATTAGAACTAAGGGGGAATATTCTTCCTGAAGCTCAGACCAGTTCTCAATCACTCACCTCCTTAGATTTCTTTTTAAATTCTTCAAAAAAAAAAGTAAGTTGAACTTTGAGTACAAGTTATCCTAAGCTATGTTTTACCTTTAAATAAGGATTGAAAAGGGAATCAATATAGTGAGTTTTGCTGATAAGAATTTGAATCTGTGTGACTTAGAGAATCTGGAGTCATGGAAACTATGTTTAGATGCCACTTTGGGGGCTAACTTAGGTAAATTGCTCAGCCTTCCTAAGCCTCAGTTTCCTCAACTTCCCTAAGCTTCAGTGAAATATGAGACCTTTGTATTAGATGACTCCTAGAGGCCTTTCAAGTATTCTCTATTATTCTATAGAGAAGAACATTCATAGCAAGAACAGAGCACAATTCAGAGAATCAATGAAACATTAGTCCTTGAAAATCCAAGTTAACTGTCTTGAAAGGGACATGGTAGTTGGTGAATAGTAATGACAAATGAAGCACCCCCAACCCTCAACTAAATGCTATTTTAGCACACAGAGGCTCATATATTTATAATAAGAAGAGAAATTAGAAATGACTAAGTCATAGTTTCAAAGATATCGCTCTGGACGGGACTTCAGAGGCCGCTCTGGAACTCACAAATTGCTCAGAGTTGCAGCTTATTAAATATGTGATCTAAACCTAGATTTCTGATTCCAAATCTTGCTCTCCTTGTCCAGTCTCACTATATCATTTCACTTTGCTCTTCTTCAGGAGGAAGAATTTAAGGCCAGAAAAAAAGAGTCAAAAATTAGTAGGTAACAAATAGGTAGAACTCAAACTCAGATCCTCCTGAGTTCAAATCCAGGCTTTTTTCTATTCTATCATGTAATCTTTTCCATGGATGATGGATGGTGATTGATGATGATGATGATGATGATGATGATGATGATGATGATAATCAAGAAGACCTTATGAAATGTTTAATAAAGACCAAGTATGAAGACAAAGCCGGAAAACTTTTGTGTTTTAATGAAAGAACAATTTACTACTACTACTACTACTACTACTACTACTACTACTACTACTACTACTACTACTATTTACTACTGCTACTACTACCCCTCTTGACCACTCCCACCATTACTCACTGGCATTTTAAAGTTTGCAAAGGACTTCACATATATTATCTCATTTGATGTTCACAACAATCTTATGAGGAAAAGGCTATTATTATTATTATTATTATTCCTCTTTTACTGATGAAGATACTGAAACTTAGAGGAGTGAAGTGATTTGTTCAGGGTAAGACAACTAGTACATGTTTGAGGAATGATTAGAACTCAGGTTTTTCTTATAGAAAGTCTTCATTGGTAGAATATCTACAAGAAGATAAAATGGGATGTATGTATGGGTATATATACACACATACACACATATATATCATGTATACACACATATATGATGAGAGGAGGGGAAAGGAAGGGAGAAAGAGCACCCAAGGTTGTGTGTGTATGTGTGTGTGTGTGTGTGTATGTGATTATCAATGAGAAGACATAATGCTCATATTGTTTCAGTATGCTAAAGTCCAAGAAAAAAAAAACATCAGCAGACCATTCCAGATAAAAATTCAATCTCAAGTTATCTGCTACACTAAAACAAGAGAAAGATAAAAGGGGATATATAATTGAGGGAAACTGAAAAAATGCATAAAAATTATTTCTCTTCTAATTCCTTAAGGTTTGAAAATTCATTCAGTTGTTTCAAGGACAATTAATCAGGAGAGGAAAGAAGGGGAGATTATAGGAGCTAGGGAGAAAGGAAAAGAGATGAGGGGGAAAGAGTGGAGCTGCGCTTTATTTCTTTGGAAAGAAAGATTCAAACCCTCTCAGAAGCAAAGCTTCTTTCTGCCAACTTTTCAACCTGCTATTTACAGAAATACTTAGGCAAGGGATTCAATCTTCAAATATTTGTGAATAAGCAGATAGAATTACCAGTGCCTAGTGAGAAATTTAATACTTCTTCTGGGTCCCAGTGTGGCACTTAACTTTAATTTAAGGAACTGGAATTTAATTTATGCAGTAGGACTGAATGGAAGTCAACTGAATGGTATTTTGCTGCCTGACAAGAATAGAGGAGTAATATGTTGTTCCCTATCATAGCTCAATGTTTTGCAAAGAAAGGACAGATAGTGTCACCCACAGTAGCAGGTACGCAGTTACATAATATAGAGACAAATATTGGTGTTCCAGCAATTGCTATAAATATGCTTGTGATGGAAAAAAGGATACATGCTGGTTTGGCTCAATTTGAAGGGAAAAAGGAGAAAGAAAGGAAGTCAAAAGAAAAACAAAAAAGGAGAGTGGAAGGGAAACATCAGAAAGTAAGGAAAGGAGGAAGAAGAAAGGGAAAGGAAGAAAAGAGAAAAGGGTAAGGAAGAAAACAAAAAGAAGAATGGAGGGAGAGGAGAAAAAGGGAAAAGATGGGAGAAAGGAATAAAGGACAAAAGAAAAGGGTGAAAGGAGTATGGAAGGGAAAGTAAGAAATAAAGAAAGGGAAAGAGGAAAAGGAAAGGATGGAGAGAAAGGTAAGGAAGGAAAAGAGATAAATAGAGGGAAGGAAGAAGACAAAGACAGATTTGGAGGATGAAGGAAAAGGAGGCAAAACAGGAAAAAGAATGGGAAGAGAAAGAATAAGAGAAAGGGAAGAAAACTGATTAGAGCAGATCATGCTTATTTTGCATTGTACATTTTAATTGTGTTTGCTAAGTATAGAGATGCATTTTTTTTCCAAGAGACCAGCTGCTAATCAAAATACATGTGTGATTTTACTTATACACATTTAATCTTGTTGATGACAGTGGTACTAATTAATGAATTCTCTTGAGGTTATAGTAGACCAGTAAATAACATGATGAAATGTTATCAGGGAGAAGTGACTTTCGTAAATAATGATGTCTTTATCTTTTTTTCCAACTGTTTTATTCTTTCTTCTCTAGAAGGCCTGTAGCTTTGACATTAAATGGAATGGAACCTTGCAGGGACAGAATTACTCATAGAATTCCATGACAAGTGGTAATAAAACTTTTGATGAAAACCTTCAGTGACAGGGGTCCACGACCTTCTCCCTGCAGTTAATTCTACTCTCATACTTCTCTAATTGTTTCAGAGTTGTTCTCATAGTTATTCTCGATTTTCCTCTAGTTAACTTTTTTTCCTTTTATTTGATTATGCACTTTAGGTCCAAGAAGAAAAAAAAAAAGTCAGTCAGAGTCAGTCTCTCTCTCTCTCTCTCTCTCTCTCTCTCTCTCTCTCTCTCTCTCTCTCTCTCTCTCTCTCCCCTCCCTCCTCTCTCCCAAGTGATTGCCCTTCAGTTCAGTACATCTTCCCACCTCTAAGTTCTAAGTGTCTGAATTAGGCACCATGACTTCCCCACTACCACTAACATGGAAACAAAGAGTTGTTCTTTAGGGAATGCTTTTTACCCTTTGTAGATGCTTCAGCTTTTCAATGAGAGTGTACATTGTGTGAGGTTGAATATGACTCAAAGTGGTATAATTTTGTTCCCTGTTACATGTCCTGGAGAATGTCATTGAAAGTAGTGCATTGGAATGGCTATTTTAGTCAAAGTTACTGAATCTGTAGGGAGCCGACGACTTCCTAATGGAATATAATCTTTATTTCTGAAAACCCGCTGACCATAGAATTGAGGACCATGAGGGGGAAAAGGAAGGTAGAAAATGAATAGGTAGTTGAACATCAATGTCACAATGTTGCCACGTGTTAGAAAAGATTCTGTCTTTGAGTTCGTAACTGGGTTTTCTCCTTGGAGCAGGTGGAAAGTATCCTGTATAAGATCAGGGGGAATTACTTGGTTCACTAGCAGCAATAAAAATATACACATCAAAATAATTCTTTGTCTTATGAAAAGTAGAGATAATATTGATTTGTCATTGTCAGATTTCTTATATTACAGTTTTTATTATTAGGAAAGGATCCATCAAGGCCTTGGTAATCTGATGAATCCTGTGAACTTCTCAGTGCTTTTGAAATGCCTAAAGCACATAGGAATATAAAGAAATGAATTATATTGAAACAAAGTGGTCAAGATATTTTCAAAAAACAAATTTATATACTCTAAGTTAAAAACCTCCGATCTAGTTCAATTCATAAGATGAGGAAACTAAAACTCTTAGAAACTAAGTAAATTGCAAATATAAACTCTATGATTTTGTCCTTTGTAAAGAAAGAAGACTGTGATATCAAATGAATGAGAGCATGACATGCACATTATTTGTTGATTAAAGTGAGGGGAATGTTGTTCAAAAACATCCCTCTCACTGCCTCTTCCAGAACCATTTTTAAAAGCCTATGGCTTTTGAGCACAGGAAAAAGTAGGAGTGATGATGGTCTTGATACAGTGGGAGGCCTTAGGCATTTAGATGTGGTCCCTCACTTGTAATCAAAGCACTATGGCCGATTGGTATTTTTGACAATAAATTTGCAGCATTATGGTAAAACTAATCTGTCTCTCAACTGTCTGAATCTTCACTACTGAGACTTTTTATGGTGATAATATTTCAATAGTAGAGGTAAGCTAAACTTATCACTAGATGGCCTAATTGTAGTTGGTGTGAGAATCCACATGTTCCATGAGTCCATGTATTTTTATTATACTATACTCTCTTTGGAAGATGGGAGCAGCTTTGAGAAGACTCAAGGCTCAGTGCTTGATTCTCTCGGGGACATTTTGATCCATTTCCAGGTTTCCCTATATATTTGCAGAGGGAATTCCTCTAACCAGAAGATAATGGAGAGTGATGAACTGTGGTCCAGAAATAGAGAGGAACATTTATTTTCTGAGAGGTTGGCCTGAACAGGAAAAGCTGAGCAGGCAAATCTGGGATTTTATATCCTAAAAGATAGCCCCAACCCTCAGACAGCTGTCCACAATCATGATGGATCCTACCAGGCTGCTGTGCTCACGAACAAGAAGTTTTGCTCCATTAACCCTTCTCCTTCAGCAACCAGTGGTACCTACAGATCTCCAAGATATTAGATTAGACTAAAGATTTCTGATCTTGCCAGTCTGTTTAGTGGCATAGAGCTTAACACATGATGCAGAATCACAGACTTGTCTTTAATACTTAAACTCTCTTGACTTATACCAATGAAATTGTATCATTATAGCATTCTTTAAAGATCCTAAGGTCTGAAGATACTTCTCTCTCTTAGCTAATGAGAAAGATAAGAACACAACTTTTAATTAAAATAAATAAGCATTCAGTAACTGAATGCTAAATTATTCATTTCTCATTTTCACTTAGTGACTGGCTCATTTTTATTGTTTCAATCAAACATCTCCATGAGGTCATCTTTTGCCCCCCACAATGGTTCGTGTTAATAAAGTGTCTACATTTCAGATTATGAAAGGCCAAACTTAGTAAAATATGCAATAAAAGTAAGAAGAAGGCCAGAGTTAGCATGTAAAGAGGTCATCTGCAGAAAATTTAGTAGGAGCTCAGATCTAAGGGTACAAAATCTCAAAAAAATATTCATTAAACAAATTGGACAATTTCCCAATTATTTGTTGCAAGCATTTTCCATTTCTCTGAGTCTGTCTGATGCTTTCATAAATAAAGGGATATTGAGTTGCTCAAAGAATGCTTATAACTTATTCATCCCTGAGAGCAAACCTCTCCCCCAAAATAGTAGCAATGGTTTTTAGTGCCCATGAATTTGTTGTGGGTATGCACACATACATATGTGCAGTTATTATAAAATTCTTTTAGCCAGGTGACAGTTAAAATACAGCTTGAATGATCACTAAATGATAGGAAATTGATGGTTCAAATTCTATATATGACACTGAAAACCATGTGACCTCAGGCAACTCTGAAACTACATTATGGAGTAACTAAACAGTGGAGGGAATTTTCACAATGGGAGCTCCCTACACTGATGAAATCATAATCAGGGTCAAAATAAAGCAAAAAAAAAAATTACAAGGAGTCCTTGTCATACTAATCAAACTACCAAATAACTATTTTAACAAGCTAGAAAAAAATAGTAACAAAATCCATCTGGAGTAACAAGAGGTCAAGTATAGCAAGGGAACTGATGAAAAAAAATGTAAAAGAAGGTGGCCTAGCTCTACCAGATCTAAAACTATACTATAAAGCTACAGGCATCAAAACTGCCTGATACTGGTTAAGAAATAATGGATAAGTGGGTTAGGGTAGGTTCAAAAGAAACCACAGTAAATGATTTCATCAATCTACTGTTTGACATACCCAAAGATATCATCTTCTGGGACAAGAATTCACTATTTGACAAAATTTGTTGGGAAAACTGGAAAATAATATGGCCAAAACTAGGCATAGATCTGTACCTCACACCCTATACCAAAATTAGGTCAAAATGGGCACAGGATATAGACAAAAAGGGCAACACCATAGATAAATTAATGGACAAGTAATACTCTGTCTATCACATCTATGGAAAGGGGATACATTTATGACCAAACAAGAATTAGAGTACATTATAAACTGTAAATTGAATGATTTTGACTATATTAAATTAAAATGCTGCCAAAATTAGAAAGAAAGCAGAAAGCTGGAAAACAATCTTCACAACTCAGATAAAGTTTTCATTTCTAAAATATATAAAGAACTGTATCAAATTTATAAAGTTACAAGTAATTCCCCAAATTGATAAATGTTCAAAGCATATGAATAGAAAATTTTTAAATGAAGAAATTAAATATATATATATATATATATATATATATATATATATATATAATCATATGACAAAATGCTCCAAATCATCATTGATTAGAGAAATGCAAATTAAAACAACTATGAGGCATCACCTCACACTTATCAGATTGGTCAAGATGAGAAAAAGGGAAAATGATCAATGTTGGAGAGGATGTGGGAAGACTGGAACCTTGATGCATTGCTGGTGGAATTGTGAATAGATCCAACCTTTCTGGAGAGCATTATGGAACTATGCCCAAAGATAAATAAAAATGTTCATTCTCTTTGACTCTAAAAATTCCAATTCTAGGTCTATATTCAGAAGAAATCATAAAAGCAGAATAAGTCCAACATGTTTTAAATTATCCATTGCAGCTCTTTTTGCAGTGGAAAAGAATTGGAAATTGAGGAGATGCCCATAAATTGGGGGATGGCTAAACAAATTATGGTATATGAATACTATGGAATATTGTTGCTCTATAAGAAAGCATAGAGAGGGGCGGCTAGGTGGTGCGGTGGATAGAGCACTGGCCCTGGAGTCAGGAGTACCTGAGTTCAAATCCGTGCTCAGACATTTAATAATTACCTAGCTGTGTGACCTTGGGCAAGCCACTTAACCCCATTTGCCTTGCAAAATTCTTTTGAAAAAAAGAAAGCATAGAGAAGCATGGAATGAGTTACACAGTATCTAATGCTGAGCAAAGGGAGTAGAACTAAGTGAACAATGCTCACATCAACATCGTGAGATGATCAGCCTTGAGGGAAGCAGCTCCTCTCAGCAGTTCAGAGATCTAGGACATTTTTATTAGACCTGCTAGGGGCAAGGTTATCCCCATCCAGAAGAAGAAAAGCAAGATAAAACAAAACAAATACAAATACAAAAAAAACCCCTTCAGAATCTGAACAATTTATAAAAATTATCTCTTATCTATCTCTTGCCCTTAATCCTAATTCCTCATACCAAAAATGACTAATCTGTAAACATGCCTATTAACAATATGCATATATAATGATAACCTGATTGTTCACTGCTGAGGGGAGGGAGGTGGGAAGGAAGGGTGGAAGGAAATTTTGTAACTTAAATATATATATATACATATATATATATATATATATATATATTACATATATAATATATATACACAGATGAATGAAAAAAATAAATAAAAATGACAGGGAGTCTTGTGCTAACCTTCTAAAGTTGTAACTCTTAAACTTTTTTGCTGATGTTTATGGCACAGTATTCTCTGTTGGTCTTTCAAGAATCATCAGTCAACAAACATTTTTTACATACTTACTATATGACAGGAATTATATTATCATTCATCTTTGCCCTAAGGAATGGTGACCCAATGAACATTTGCATTTGCAACACCACAGGGCAGTCAATTGACTCATTTGTGTTTTATTTCTCTTCAAATAAAGTCATTTTTATTGAGTTCCTTGCGATTTATGTTTTGAGGTTAATGAGAAAAGTTTCCTTCATTTTGAGTTTACTATACTTGCCACAATGAATATGCATGCTAAGAAAATTTTATATTAAACAAAATCATTTATATATTTTTCTTTATCTACAATAAAATCCAAAATTTTGCAGCATAAATAGTAAAATTCATAGTGTATCCTTTGAGCACCACCCTTTTAAGGCCATTAAAATTCTGAGTTATATTGACTAGTTTGAATGGAATTTTAAACTAATTTTAAAGACTAACATTTGGTGTTTCAGAACTCTTTCATTTCACATTGTAGCACTCTACTGTGAAGACTGCAACCCTTTCTCATTCTATGTGACTTAAGTGCTTATTTTTTTTTAATAATTCTACATAGAGAACATGAGGCAAGTCATCTTTATTTCTTTTTGGTATTAGTATAGGACTTTTATTTATTGCCTATTATTCTCATTATATGTCTAACATAACCCAGTAAATTGTTGATAATATACTACAGTTTGCCTATGTCCACTATCTGTCTCTTCATCTACATGACTTATTTGCAGTTGAATTTCTTTAGAGACCACTCTTCCCAAGAATTTGTACCCAAAGAAATGCTGAGAGTATATTGGTCTTGAAAAAATTAGGTCTTTGCAGTAGTGATCATAAAGGGATTTTTGGAAACCGTGTAAATGTTCAGAAGCAACTGAAATCCACCCCTGTTTATATCTGGACCATTTGGTCCAATGAGTTCTAAGTGTGGAAACAGCTGACCAAGATAATTGTGGATGGTTGAATTCAATTGTCCTACCAGTTGCCTGTTATAGTCTGAGCAATGCACATTAATCATCCATTTTGTTTTTCACATGTAGATGAATAAATAATTTTTTTCACTTTGTTGTGAACTTCATGGAGATATATTTGCAGTATGTTGTAGGCTCACTTAAAATTAGGGTAATGTCAATTAGTATATAGAAACTTTTGGAAAATGTTCTGCTCAACAAAAGCAGATTCCTTTTTCTTAGACTCAGGATTATAGGAACAGAGATATAAATTCAGAATGGCTCTTATTTTCAACCATTTATTTAGATGGAGAAAATAAAACTCAGGGTGGTGAAGGTGGTAAAGGTAGGGAGTAAGAGTTAAACTGAGATTGCCACTCAGATCCTGTGTGGTTCTAAATTCAACTTTTTGTTCTCCCTTGTATCAACATCACTATTATTTTAGGTGAGTAAATACATCTCCACATTACACATTACTTGATGTCAATATTCAGCTCATATATCAAAAATTTCTTTATAATCACAAACTTGTCCATGATTTTGATGTGTGCCTGGGAGATCTGGAAAAGGAACAGCTATTCCTGACCAAACCAGAGCAGATGGCATTTGTCTAGTGATTTAAGATTTGCAAGATACTTTACATGCATCGATTCATTTCTTCTTCACAACTTTCTAAGATTGATAGAAAATATTCTCACTTTACAGATAAGAAAATGGGGATTTGGGGAAGTCAAGTGAGAATATCTCATAGTAAAGAGTGGGTCAAGGAATCAAATAGGAGATTCAAATTTAGATCTCTTCTTAGTCTTTTCCACTATACTCCGTTGATTCAAACATTTAATAGTAATTACAATGACTAGTAATGTGTATATAGTACCTTTAAGTTTATAAAACACTTGCTATACATTATCTAATTTAATTTTCATAACAACCCTCCAATATATGATACTATTATTTTCATTTTATAGAAGAGGAATCTGAGACTGAGAGAGATTAAACAACTATTCAGAATCCCACAGATAATAGGTATCTGAGACAAGATTTGAACATAAGCCTCCTTGGTTTCCATTTCAACAGTCTTTCCATTGTCATTTACTTAGAAAAAATGCAACCTATGGGTATATAATTTGAAAGGCACTCAAAAATCAATCCTATTCCTATCATAAAGGAAAGGAAATTCATATATAATTCTGGGTGACTTTTTTTAATTGTCAAATTTAGCAGCAACTACAGACCAGTATTCTGATATTCAAAGTTCTGCAAATTACTTATGAGAGGCAGGATGATATAGTTGGAATATTATTATATTTTAAATAAAGAGAACTGGGTTTGAATCTTGCTTCAGAGATTTTCTAGTTGTGTAACAATGGTAAAATCACAGAACCAGTAAATAGCCTCTTAGTTTCTATTTCCTTATCTGTGAAATGAAAATAGCAATATTGACATTACCTACTTTCCAGGACTATTATGAGAAACAGCATTTTTCAAATCTTAAAGTACTGTTTAAATTTGAGCAGCATTAACATTTAAGCTATTCTTAATAAAAATATAAGGGGGAAAATGATGATTTTTCTATAGGCAACCAAATATTTACAGTCCAGCAACTGACCTAGACATGGAGGGAACCCAAGATCCCATTGTGTTTATACTTTATTGATTTTAGGAAAGCATTTGAATCAGGAGAATATAATGTAGCCTTGAAGGCTCTTCTCAGATAAGCTGCCTCCTAAACATTCATCAAAAGTCCCTGCATTTAGCTTCAAAAA
Organism: Macrotis lagotis; assembly: GCF_037893015.1. NCBI lineage: Eukaryota > Metazoa > Chordata > Mammalia > Peramelemorphia > Peramelidae > Macrotis > Macrotis lagotis. The sequence continues at coordinate 152,462,485 of NC_133665.1, forward strand.
ATCAATTGCAGAAGTACAGGTGAAAGGAGAATTGTCTTGACAGCATTTTATGTGAGAAACACCTAGGAGTTTTAGTAGACCACAAGTTCAATACAGGCCAACAGCATGAGAATGTTGGAAAATTACATGAATATGAGGTACACCAATAGAAGGACTTTGCCCACATAAAGGAAGATTCTTAAGTCTCACTTCTGCATCAGTCAGACCATGTTTGAAAATTATGTTAAAATTCAAAACACAACATTCCCAAAGGAATGTTGACAAGGTAGGATATATTCAGAGTAGGTTAGATATATTGTAGGATATATTCAGACTAGTATAGAATCCTGAGTTTTTCCCATGAGGAAGATTTAAAGGATATGGATAACATTTAGATTTTCAGAAAGATGTGTCTGCTGTCTTATAAAAAAGTTGAAGGACTGTCATGGGCAAGGGAATTGACATTTTCTATGATGTTCCAAAGGGTAGACTTAAGATCATGTTGTAGAAATTATTGGGGGGGGGGGAACAGACCAGCTCAATTAAAAATGATTAATAATGGAATAGAATAAAATTGGGGGAACTTTCTGTTGTTGGAAATGCTTAAATAGAGGCCAGATAAATATTTGCCATCAATATCACAGAAGAAAATACCTTCATTGGTAGTAGTTGTAAGAGAAGACTTCTGAGATCCCTTCCAAATTCAAGGTTATATTATATTCTAGGAAAAGTGTTTTTAACCAAGGTTAAGCATTCAATAATCCATGGATAGATTTCAAAGTTCCTGTGAATTTGAACAGGGAACTTTTTTGGTAACAATTTCAATTTCCTCAGTTTCCTTAGTAATCCTATTTTATTACCCGCAGTTAATACTATTATTGTAATAAGAGTTTCATGGGCTTAAGAATATCAAAGTGGCCCCCCAAAACAGGAAAGATTATAATTTCTTGCTTTAGGGTCAAAAGATATATTTATATCTTTGTGTCCATCACAGAGAGATACTAAATAAATACTTTTTAACCTACTCTTCTTGGATTTGTGCTTTCTTTGGTTGTCAAAATTCAAAATATAGAGTTTCCATTTGCTATCCTGACCAGTTTTGGCTCCATGGAACAAGATGCTTCCTCGCAGGATAAGCTCATCACTTTCAAATTTACTACCACACTACAATCTCAAGCTTTTATTGGTACCATCTCCCTCATTCTTCTCTGCCCTCCAACTCCTCCCAATGTCTTCCTTTACAAAGGGCAGAAACTGGAATCTTAGTTCATTATTTCACATGTGCTGTCCTGTCTGATTTCTAAATCACCAAACAAGATTTCCCTATACCAGATACCCTCTTGCATCCTGACATCCCTCCCAAGAGCAGAATTTGAATACTGCCTCAGACACTAACTGTATGACCCTGGATATGTCACTTGAATTTTCTCATCAATTCTGTATCTGTAATATGCAGACAATGATAGATAATAAACGTAAAACTCTTTGCAAACTTTGTACAGTATATAAAGGCCAACTACCACTGCTATCATGATTATTATTATAATATAGGAAGCTCATTAAGGGAAAAAAAATGTACACTGTGCATCCTTCCTAAATTATTAGGAAAAATCATTAGTTTTATAGTCCAAGGAATTGGGCTCAAGCTCTATCCTTCCCACTTAATACCTGTGTGATCTTGAACAAGTCAATTATCCCCTTCCAGCCTCAATTTGTTTAACTATAAAATGAAGGAGCTGGATCAAATGATCTAAAAGGCCTATTTCAGCATTAAATTTGTGATTCTTTGATCTTCTTCTGCCTTTGTCTAGGGGAGAATTTAACCTCCCATCCAGGAGTACACTTAACTTTCTTAGCCGAGCTTTCCAGGCTGCAAAGAAACAGTTTTGAAGTGTCCCATAGTTGTCAATCAAAAGCACCTCTCTCTTTTAAGACTCAAATACTCTTTTCAACTGTGATTGAAACAGCCAAAGGCTTAGCATGGGGAAATCTCAGGCCTTTAACTTAGGCAGTCACAGGAGTTCCAAGTTTAAAGAAAAGCAGGAAAGCCTTCCCTTGAGAATCAATAAAGTGACCTACCCCACTTACTCTTTGAGTTCTTTACCTTAACAAGGTTTGGGTAATTTCAAAAATAGTTGCAGTGTGAAAAAGACCACTTCATTTGTATTAACCCCATATTTAGCAGGACCAGCTCTCAATTGATTGGATAAAGGCTGGTAAATAGAATCTTGAATGAAGAATGGCTTTTTCGGAATTCAGAGAAAATCTGAGAAGGGAAGGAAGAGGAAAGATAAGAGCCCTACTGTTTTTATCACTTTCCTTGGGGATTGAACCACTCCAGAAGCAAACTACAGGAACCTTGGTGCATTCTTATATTTTAAAATGTTCTCTGGCATTGCTATGGCTAATAAAAGGGGTTGGAAAGTGGGTTAGGGCTCCCTGGGAGTTTCCTTTCTCTTTACTTTGCCAACCCCAAGGTCATCTCTCTTCACCTGAGCTGCTCCTTCGCTCTTGGTGGAAGCCTCATTGAAGCTCATATCCTTCTGTGACTTACATTCCCTTGTCTCTTTTTCTGAAACACAGGTGTACTTATTGTATATTTTCATCATGGTGAAAATAGTGTGCTTACCTCACAAGGGGAGGGGGAACAAATATATCCACCTGGTTGCTATTTATAGTTGTGTCACCAAAGATTTTATTTAAGAAAAAAAAGCTTCTCTCCCAGACTCTTTTATTCAATGTGCAAATCTACTCTACATACTTATATATCTGTATATATATATATATGTGTGTGTGTGTGTGTGTGTGTGTGTGTGTGCAGTACATCACAGAATTTCTGAGTTAAGAGGGCCATCTATGTGACATGTATTTAAAGGAATCTTCATTATAACATGTTCAACAAGCAGTCATTCATCCTCTTCTTGGGTACCTCCAATGAGAAGGGAAACTCACTACCTCCCTAGTCAGTTTCTTCTACTTTAGAATGGTTTTAATTGTTAAGAAATTGCTTTGTTTTTCTTTAGTTTTTTGATATCAGTCCTAAATTGTTTTTTGGGGGGAAATGATTTCATATCGTTCTTTCCTCCCAAGTCAGATAGAACAATCTAGATCTCTAATGACCTCTCAAATATACGAAGGCAGTAAGCCTTATCTTCTCCGGGTTAAACATTCCCAGTTCCTTCTTTTGACTTAAGACCCTTCCCCATTCTGGCCACCTTCCTCTAGATACTCCACAGTTTGTCAGTGTTCTCCTTAAGCTGTGGTAGATCAAATTGAGCATTATTTCTCCTCAAAATAATGTAAGTTATTTGAAGGCAGAGATTGTCTCACTCTCCTTTTTTGCACCCTAGAGCAGGGCACCAAAATGCCCTGAATGTTGGAGTAATGAACATTCTATTTGAACAATGCTGCTGATGATAGACATATACATGTTATGTATACATATCTATTACATATATGTAACTATATACATGTACAAGTATGTATTAATGAATATAATGAATACACCTATACAGTAACTTTAGATGGGGCAGACAGACAAGCCAAAATCTGGCTAAATTCATGGGACTATAAGCTCAAAAATGGAAGAAATCTAAGAGGAACTAATGTCTTTATTTTTGTGTTGAGGTAACTGAAGCCCAGAGAGTTTAGGTGGTACAGTACTAGAAACAGGAAGTCTTGAGTTTGATCCTGCCTCAGATATTAACTTGTGACCTTTGGCAAATCATTAATCTTTGCCAGTCTTCAGGCACAGCAGGTTGGTGACAGTTTCCTCATCTGTCTAACTGGGATAGTCATAACACCTATTTCTGACATTGTGATGATCAGATGAGATAACACATATAAAGTGCCTTGCAAATCATAAAGAGCCCTGTAAATGCTATTGTAACCATCATCACTGTTATTATTACTATGTGATATGTCCAAAGTTATACCAATATTAATTGTGGTAGAAAGGATCTTTGACTCTTTGACTCTAAAACCAGTAATCCATCAAACAATTTACATAAAATGCTTATGGAAATAATTTAATTTTTAAAAATCACCACTTCAGCAATAAGATGGCTTTATTGATATAATAGATTCTAAAACCAGTTAATTCTGACTGTGATCCTTTCATTATTACCTCTACTAATTTTTTGAATTTAGATAAGGTTTGCACATCTGTCTTTACTGCCTTTCAAGTCAGCTGCTGCCTAATGTTTCATTTTTTCCCTCAATTTGTTCTTGCCATTTTTCTTCTCTGTTTGAAAATAATTCTTCCCCGTCAGTAAATTTTATTTCTGGTTATAACAGGTTTTGTGAAGCATCAGGTGATGAACATCCCATAAAATGGTGGTGATGCATTGTTTTGACTTTTTGATGTTTTGATATGGTCATGAAGGCTATAAATGGGAGATTCCAGATCAGGTCAGTGATAGCATAGAGTTAAATGCTTCTGCAGGATGGTGCAGGAACAGTGAGCCTCATTTTGTTTTAACTGAGTCCAATAAAAGATGAATTCACACACAGTAACAATCTAAAATTTCCCTCGATACTGCTGTAATTTAAGAAATCCATCCTGTGCTGTTCTAAGTAGACATATATTTGAACCTTGTCATTAATACTGAGATGTTTGAATGCTTTATATGATATCTCATATGAGTTCATAGCATCACAGGTATTGTGGTACATTGAATACAGTCTTGGATATGGAGTATCCTGCTCCAGACATATCAATTGAGTGTTCCTAGGCAAGTCAATTACTCTATATGGACCTCAGAATTCTTATCTAAGAAATGAGGATAATGATAGAATGTACCTCACAGGTTTTTTGTAATGATCAAGAAACCTGTGAGGTACATTCTATCATTATCTAACATATCTAACATATCTAACATAATTTATGTTAGAGTTTTGAAAACTTAAAAATCAACATATATCATTATTATCATAATCATTATTAATAATAACCTTACATAACAGGGATTACTGTATCAATTGTATCAATAACCTGATTTTACAAATGAGGAATTGCAGACTCAACAAGATCACGGCCACATTTCTAGGGGTCAGAGGTGGGATTTGACTGTAGGCTTTCCTGAAGTTCAAGTCTAACAGTTTCACTACTAGGTAATGGGGCCTCTGGGATCCTGGCACTTTGAGTCAGATATTCACAAAGTTCAATAATGAGAAATGATGCCTATTTATTAGAAGCTTTATTTAAAAGCAAGCTGGGGCAAGATGGCCGTTCACATAGTTTTATTTATTTTTTAATCTTGTTCCACAATTCCAAACTGTGGGTATAGTAGAAAAGGAATCAGACTGAGGGTCAAGAGAAATGTGCTTTCAAATTCCAACTATGATCTTACCAGGTCAAGTGGCTAAAGCTTAAATGACCCTGGATGAGTCATTTAATGTCTCTGAGCCAAATTTCCTCATCTGTAAAATGTAAAATGTAAAAAAATAACCTAACTCTCACAGATCAATTTCGAAGAAAGTCTGTGTGAATTTTATTGTGCTAGAGACTAGTAAAATGGCCCAGTGAATAAAGGGTTGGGCACCAGAATTAAGAACTTGGATTAAATTGCCTCTGATAAGTTGTATGAGCATGAGTAAGTCAATTAACCCTTCTCTTTGTAAGCAGTGGTAAAAATTCCTCCTTGGGAATTGCTTACACTGATGAATTCAATTGTTTGTTTAGAAAGCATGCTACATAAATGAAAGCCCTTATTATGTGTTAGCAAGAAGTGATAATACTTTGAGAATTGATCTTATTTTCCTCATTTGGTCCAGGAAAATAGATTGTGACATTTGCAGTTGTACCATGGTTGGTAGGGCAAGTCTGTAAATATTTTCGATTTGGAGTAGATGAAGAATTTAAGAAAAAAATCATAAAAACTAGGGACTACTGATGATCATGCCCCATCCAATTCAGGAAGCACTACCATAGGAACAGAGGCAAACTTTCTTTTAGAGATACAAAGAGAAAGAGAGGGGGGGAGAGGGAGAGAGAGAGAGAGAGAGAGAGATCTAAAAACAGCACTTGAGGAAGAAATGATCAGATTTGTGCTCAGTGCTCAGACCATTATGGGAGAGGGTGGGCAGCTGGAGAGGCAAGATAGCAAACTACCTGTTTCTAGGTACATGATCAATGATAACATATATATCTGAATTAACCCTTGCTATTTTCTCAGTTGGGTTTGCCATACTTTAGAACTTTTTCTTTTCTTTTATTCATTTTTGCAAACAATCTCACTACTTATACCAGAGATCTTGTCCTGGAGGGACATTGACTCCAGGATCTTTCTCTCTTGGTTGGTAATTGCCACTTTTCGAATACTATTCCAGGAAATCTCCAACTGTTTGTCTTTTTACTCCCTTCTCTTGGCTGCCCTCTTCCCTAGGTAGCTCAGTAACTACTTTACCTGTGGGTTCATCTTTTTCTTCCTTTCTCCTCCCATTTCTGAAACTATGAACCATGAATAAATGAACACTCCTGGAATCCTGGTGCTCCTATGACCCTAAACATCATTGCTGTAATTAAAGTTTTGATTTCTATATTAGGGGAATATCAGATCCTACCAATAAAATCACAGCAACATAAAGTATAGCAATATAGCCATTTCACTTTTTGTATATTTATAACTTTGTTCTTCAGTTAGATTTCAATTCATTTTAGGTGGAGAGTATCCTTTCTTTATATGATTTTGTGTCCTACAGAGTATATACTCAGCAGACACCAGGTATTTATTAAACATTTGATTGCAATAATAGCAGATTGTTCACCCTGGGCATTGGGGTATCAAAGCAAGTAAGATACATTCCTTCTCATAGTGGTTATTCAACAGACAACCATTTGGTGGCCAATGATTTTTCCTCTCCTCCTTTCAAATAATGTGTAATAGAGCTTCCAAGTGAATAGGATTTATTCACCAGCTCTTGAAATACTATATGGGAGAGAAACTCAAAGCTTAAAATATACAGTCATTCTTGTTTTCTTATTGCAATTTGATTTCATGGCATAAGGTATTCCTAGTAAGGAAATTCTGCTACAATACAGGTCAGCAACTTCTCTAAAAATTACAGCTTGAGGGAATTGCAGAGGACTTCCCCAGGGTCACTGTAAAAATTTTTGACAGGGGGGTGAGACTTGAAGGTAAATCTTCCTTATTCTAAGGTCAGTTCTCTAGCCACTTTGCCAAACTACCAGAAACTTTTAAGAAATTAGTTTTTTTTTAAAAAAAATAATATTTCTTTTCACAGCATAGGGTAAGTATACAATAGTAATTTATTCAATCCATCAACAATTTAACAACTGTGAGATCACCTGATTTGGGGCAGAAGAGGGACCACTGAAATAGATAATTGCTGAATTTGCAAGTACCAGGATCCAATATTTTACTCTCTGAAAATTTCTCTCTATAACTAGCTTTATTCTGTTCAATGTGCTATTGGTCTCTGCAGTCAGAAGCTCTCCCCATCAAGAAACCAAGGGAATTTATTAGAGAATAAGGGGTGGAGCCAAGATGGCAACATGAGGGGGGATTTATTAACAAGTAGAAATGCTTTTCAAAGTCACTGTTTGATTCTGACAACTTTAGGCAAAAGGGTCCTTACAGTGTGACTTAATCGAGTATATTTTTAAAGTGCTCTATTGAATTGATAATCTTTACTGTATTTTCTTATTCCACAATGGACATACATCTCAAAAGACCCTTCTTCATTTGTGCTCTGGTCTCCATAGCCAAAAGCAAAACAAAAACCAGTTTTCCCATAGCTTGGTACTAGCTTGATAGTGTGAGCTCCTCTCCTATTCAGTATGAGCAACCACATCCCAGACACTCAAAAAACTCAATACACCCTCCCCCAACAGCTAAGGGATTCAAGGTGTTCCGACAATTAAGCAACAATAAGTATGCGCCAAAAGCAATATCCCAAACGATCAGTGTTAAATTTAATTAATTACCTCTAAAATAAAATGACACATAAACTTTGTAATTAAGAATAATTTTTAATTAAGAACATTTGACAGATATGCAGAAAGGAGAATCAAGAAAGAAAATGGCTGATTAAGTTGGGGAATTAAGCTCCTCATTGAAGATAATAGTAAGCAGTATTTTGTGTTCATTCCATTTTTGGACATTCACCACATTGGGGTTCAGAATAAAATAGAGGAAATTTCCATAAAACAAATGTACATTTTCCTAGGGCCATGTAAAACTTGCCTTTTCTGCTACAATGACAGAAGCTCTTCCACTGTGATGATCACCTAATTGAATGATGGGAACCAGTTGGTTGATGAATTGTAACCCTGTACCACCATCTGTTACCGTTCTTGTGAAAGAGAGCAGCTTTGCTAATCCCGATACCCCCTACTATCCTGATGACATCTTAAGATCTATTACATGCATATGTCACTTGTGGACAGTAGAGACCTTCGTCATTTGTTGAAGAATAAGATCAGGTTCAAGGAACACTTAAACAGCTTCATTTCAGGTGAGCAACAATGATATGTTGCCAATAACTTCTGAGATAATGAAATATTACAACAGAATTTTTTTACCTTTCCCTCAATGCAACAGAATGTTGCTTTTCTTCAGAAGGTGAATCACAAAGGAAAGAGAAAGATGATTTTCACAATTGGAGACAAAAGGAAAACAAAACAAAATAAAAACTCAATCATAGGAGCACCAGAGAAAACCTGATGGATTTGAAATCTAAGGTCAAACCTGTGCTAATATCTGAGTTTTTGACTGCCTGTCTGTGGGTGATTTTGGCCAAGAATGTTTTCAGATGACTTTATTCCTTAAAATGAAGACCACATGGCTACTAACTTCCCTTCCATCTTCAAATCTATAATCACAAGAAGTTTTCTTTAAAATGTTATTAATACACTTTCATATATGTATAGATATAAGTGCATGCATATGTATATATGTATACATTTCTAGATAAGCCTACATATAAATAAATATATTCCTATAGCTATATCTATCTCACCAAACTGAGACTTAATGAATGTGATTACTTGCTTTTTCTGTTTTACAAGGAAAATATTTAAGCTTCTTAACAGGATCCAATATGTTAATCTCTGAAAATTTTTCTCTATAACTGGCTTTATTCTGTTCAGTGTGTTATTTGTCTCTGCAGCATAAAGCTCTCCCCATCAGGAAAACAAGGGAATTTATTAAAGAATAAGGGGTGGAGCCAAGATGGTGGCCTGAAGGGAATTTATTAACAAGTAGAAATCCCTTTCAAAGGGAGGACTTTTGCTCCAGGAACAGATGTTTTTAAGTATGGAGTTAGGGCTCTCTTCTTCCATGGCTATTGGAAAGAGGATGCACACTCTGGAACACCCCAAAGTTAAATCATTTAATGGGAAGGAAGCCCTGGGACAAGGAAGCATGACTCATAACTGTGGTCAGCTACCTATAAATTCTCTGCTCTTGACCAAGACTCTGTTGACCCCTACCCTAGTTAGAGCTATGGTTGAAGGGGACCCCCCGGATACCCTTTAAGAACTATCTCATTGCATTATACTCAATGTCACAATATTTTCTCTTTTCCCTTTCCAACATTCTATTAATTCCCAACCTTAAGCCATGGAGAGGACATTTCTTTGCATGTTTTCAAAGGAGGAAATAGATTACTCCCAAAAGGCCAAAAATGCCCTTTAGGCCAGTAGTCATAGCTCCTCCTCATTAATACATTTCCTTCTTAATACTGTAATTGTTTCATTTCATCAACCTTTTAAAGTCCCCAGCAAAGATTACAGGGCTCATTAAGGGTGACCAGGCTAAAAGACAAATTCCTTCAATCCTCTTAGCTGTGGGCTAGTTGGTTAGACATTTTTGAAAACTATAGCCTCTACGATAAGCTAGCCTGAAGACACAGGATAATGGAAAGAGAAGAAGGAATTAAAAGAGGCAAAATAGATAAAACAAATCAGTAAATTTCCATCAAAGGCAATGATCATATCTCCCTCTCCTTTTAATTCCCATCTCACTTTGTGTCTCCAAGATTGTGCCATTCTAACTGTTATATTTATGTATGAATATGTTTTACTTCAATCCTAACTTTTTGAGAAAGTGATCCCAAGAGGAAGGGTCATACCCTCTAATATTTGTATCCCCTGAAGTATCAAGCACAGCATTGTAGACTCTCAATTAGTGGTGAATAAATGAATATATATTAAGACTATTTTATGCATTTTCAATTTGACATTCATTAGGAATAACTATGTGCAAGAGTTGGATACTGGGGATAAAAATATAAACATGATATAGTTCCTGCTCTCTAGGAGCTTATATTTTTGGGAACTGGGGAATGGGATACAACCTGTACAAAACTAAAGAAAATCTAAATATGTACAAAATAACATAACAAAATTTCAAGAGGGAGAGAGGGCAAATAAGTTGAGGAATGGCAATCAAGAAGGGTATCATGTAGGAAATATTGTGAGGAAAGTAGAGAGCACATACAAATGTGATTAGAAGAGCAGGTAGGAGTTGTTTTGTACAGCCAGGCAGAGGATTCTCTATTTGCATTCAATCTACAGAGGATAATGTATAAACCATAACATGACAGTGTGGGTATGTGCATGTGTCTGTGTGTGCATTTCTCCAATTGTGAAATTCCATCGAAAGTTCAGATCCATAGAAGGCTTTAATAGTTCTGTCTCCACATGTGAATGATTACTTATATAAGCATTTAGTAAGAATATATTCAATACTAAAAATATCTGGTATTAGAGGCTCTTTGCTAGCCTAACTGTCCATAGCATCCCAACACATCTCTTTCCTTCAAATCCATTCTCCTCATAATGATCAGGGTACTCTTCTTACTTCACAGGTCTAAGTCTGTAATTCCATTGCTCAAAAAGCATTCAATGGCTTCCCTTTCATCAAAATTCCTTAACCTTGATCCATTGCCATGTTTTTTTCTACGTTTCAAAGGAAGGAAATAAGTATTTGTTAAATTAACAAGGAATTTGTTAAGCTAGGCCCTGTGCCAAACTCTATTCAAATATTATCTCATTTGACCCTCAAAATAACACTGGGAGGTAGGTGCTATTAGATGAGAAAAAAATGAGGCAGGCAGTTGTTAAGTGATTTACCCAGGGAATATATTTATTAAGTATCTGAGGCTATATTTGAGATGAGGCCTCTCAGACTTCAGACCCAGTTACCTGTCCATTATGACACCTGGCTGCCCCTAATACCTTCCTTCAGTTTTAGCCTCTTTACATCAAGTGCATCCTTCAAGGCCCAACTAAGATGCTACCTCCTACAACTGCTGTCTCAAATTCCATTTTTGTTTGATTCAGCCAGGTAGAAGTGACCTCTTCCTCATCCAATATCATACTTCTCCACTCATTGAATTTTCATATTTGACTCGTTGCTTTAGTTATTTTCACATTTGCCTCAACCTCCTACCAAATTATAAAGGCTATAAGTGAAAGGACCATGGGACAGAATATAGGATCTTAGATTTCAAGCTGGAAGAGACTTAGAGGACATCTGTCTGATCTAAATCTCACATTTTCCAATTAAACAAAATAAGAACCAGAGAAATCACATAACCACCCCAAGAGAAAACAAGACCAAGAAGTTAAGTGTCAGAGCTGGAATCTGAAACCATGTCATCTGACTTCAAATTAAATGTTCTTTTGTATTCATGGTTTTTTTTTTACTTTTTTGCTACTTTCTACTATTTGCCACAGCTGAATAGTCTCAAAATCTTTGGTTGAAGGAATGCTTCTCAATCATTCTTTCTTATAGGACTCAAATAAGATATCATATATTCAGCTGATGGGGAGTCTGAAGTAGTCTGTGTAAATCAATCCACAATCATATGTGTGATCTCTTAGGACCAACTAATTCTTCACTTTCATTGCCAGAACTGCCACTCCAAATCTCAAAAGTACAAGGGCATATCTGGTATAGAAGTACAGATTGTTCCTCCCTACTGAGAAAACTAAGTCAAAATATGTTTTATTAATGTTATATCTATATTATATCAATTATTCAATTGGTATATTATATATCATATATCATCAAATAAATCAATTTATATATTATATAAATCATATATTATAAAATATATAGTATATCAAATATATATTTTATATATCAAATATATATTATATATCATGTATATTGTACATCATCATATTTTAGCTTTGTGACTTGAACGTTTGAAAATATCTTATTTGTAATGACTGTAGTCATGCCCCTGGTTGTATGAATAACATGCATTATATATGTAGATATATTATACAAATACACACACCATATATAATGCCCTTCCATTTATGAAAGCAAAGGGCATTGTGCATATATTACATTTTATAAGACTTTAGATTTCACCTCTTCCTAGTCAGACAGGCAGGTAAAGTAGGCTTAGATATTTTGCTCCAACCTGCTCCACTATGAAATTCATCCTTACTTCAGAGCACTGGTCTTGAAGGGACAAGCCTGTTTCATGCCTTTGGAGACATTTGCATCTTTGTCTTCCCTTTGGCTGACCAGTGATAGTCATTAAATTGAAGGAATGAAGGCATCAAGACTGCTGATTGTTAGCAACTAAGGCTCAAACTTTCCATTTATTTTATTTTTGTTCTTTTTTAAGTCATAAGAAAATCAAAATGATCAGCTAACAGGAAAGAGGCTCAGATTTATTTTAGAGATGCCTTGTTCTATTTTTCCACACCCATCTCTGAAGATATTGATTCCTAGTTTCTCTTTGTAGTCTTATTGTTATATGTGAACCTGTTGGAAATTCAAAGGGAGGGATGCATAATTCCATTCCTTATTCTGATTTATTCCACTATCAACTCAAGAATGTCCTTTAAATACATAAATCACATCAACATGACAGATGCTTCACTCCATAAACAACTATAACATCTACAAGCAGGCATGAAAATCAACTAACAGAACCTTCAAAGACTTCAGGCTTTAAGGGGGAAAGAGGGAGAACTTTTATTATGCTTGGCAAGTAGCAAGCAACTTAAAAGCATGATGCAAGACTTTATGAATTTATATCTCCAGCCCTAACAAACTAGCTGCTTCGTTTGTAATGTGAGAGCCTGTGAACAGCGTGGCCAACATCATCACCCCCTTGAGGGGTTAGGGATAAACACAAAATAATTGTATCCCCGGAGATAAAAGTAGCTAGCTGTCCCCCTGAGAAGGCCCTTGTTTTGTTATTACAATGAAGAATGGGTGTTATTGGTATTTCAAAGGAAAAACTCCATAGGAACATCCTGCAATAAAAACTGACACGCAGATTAAAAAGACGATTAAATATGAATGAAGCTAAGCTTGCTCACAAATCAAGGGCCAGGAAAGAAAGCGTCTTCCTTCATGGGGAGAAAGTGTCTTGTTTTTCTCCCACTCATCATATTCTGTAATTTGAAGAGAACATCTCTCTTTTTCTTATTGCCTATCAGAGTACTTTCATTTTTGAACACCTCTGACCTGACCTGACCCTCGTAGTAGTTGCTAAATAACTTATCTCTTCTGTGATATTTTAGAGGAGTCCTCAGCAAACCTGGAGAAAATAGTAGACTGGAATTTCAATGAAAAGGAAGGAATGACTGCTTTGATTAATGTTGATTAGGCCCCACAAGAGGGAAGTGAGACCATACAGCACCATCTGACTTTCTTGAGTTAGGAAGAAACTATAGGACTACAATCAGGCGCATGACTTCAGTCATTGCAAATAAGATATTTTCAGATGTTCAAGTCAAAGCTAAAAGACAGCCATTTTCACATAGGAAAAGAAAATATTGAGGAAGTAATATGAATGTGTGTCATGGTTCAACAATTTTGCCTTATCAAAAGTACTCATTTTATAGAAATTTGAGGTTGAGCTTTAATATTATCATAAAGGACCTTGTCATCATTCTCATAGTAGGACCCATCATCATCTCTGCCATCATAAGAGTCAGAGTGGCCTAGTGGATAGAGAATTGGCCTTAGATTCCAGAAAACAAAGTTAAAGTACTGTCTTCTCCACATAGATCTGGATTAGTGAATTTAAGTATATACCAGAGATATCAAATGATGTGCCTGGTCCTTCTTGTACCTTAGGTCATGGTGTACAAGTGTTAGGTGTAGAACAATTTTTGCTCTGCAGAGTGGTAGAGGAATGTTGCTCATTGAACATTCCTTTATACCAATGAAATCATAAGTAAGGCCCAAAATAATAAACCAATAACATTATATTTATTTGTCAATTTAAGGTTTATAAAGTGCTTCACGTAAAACAACCTCATTTTATACATTTAATAATATTATGCATCTATCCATGATACCATAATTTCTCTTTTAGAGTTAAGGAAAATGAGATCCAAAGAGATCCAGGGTTATCCTACTGGGAAGTAGCTGAGGAAGGGTTGGTAATCATACATCTCTGTATCAAACCCAGTGCCAAGATTCACTTGTTCTGTTGTTAATTGGAGAAGTGTCTGCACCATTGGGATTTGAAGATAAATGGAAATAGAGGAAAAATAGAGGCTTTGTTGATTTAAAGAAATATAATAAAAATTACTTATATTTGGATTTAGAATGTGTTGAAATTGGGAGCAGGGCAGGAGACATAAGTTTACTTTCAAATAATATTTCTTTAAGTAAACACAACATCGCTGAACACATATGGTCATATAGCGGTGAAAGACAATTTTGAAACCATCTGGGATTTACTCAAAACAAACAAACAAACAAAAATTTCATCCTTTTAGTGTGTTGGAAATAATGTTGGACCTGGAGGCAGAAATACCTGCATTCAGATCCTTTCTGTGAAACTTAATCACTGTGTCACCAAGGGTAAATCATTTAACTTTTCTGAAACTCAGCTGATCCTTTAGTAAATTAGGGATGATAGCAATTATCGTTTCTCTTTCTTTGAGAAGATGTTATAAGTCTCAAACAAGATGATATGTGTTTAAATCATCAAATAGTTATTATTAGCATTATTATTATTAGTAGTAGTAGTAGCAGCAGCATTAACATAGTTCAATTCCCAGTCATTGCTTAATGTTGGAAGAATTAATAATAAATAATTTACTACATGAAACAATTTAATATATTATAGAATTATACTATATTGATATAGTATTATAATTATTATAGCTTATCCTTATCCCTATAGCTCAGTAAACTAAAAGAAATGTCACAAAACTTAATCAAGGTAACTGTGAGTTTAAAGGAAACATTAATATTTCTAAATATAATCTTTATAACTATAGTTAGCTTATGCTTTTATATTGATTTGTTAATAATATTAATAATAAAATGATTTATATCTATAGAGAGTTATAAGATCATAAAGCATTTCTTTATGCCAATATTAGATATAAAAATGCTCTAGTTACAAAAGTTTTGTAAGATAGATACTGCAATTACTGTCCATGTCAATTAGTGTCAAATTGAGTCTCGAAGCAATTATTGTTTGTACATGATTACACAATTAGTTTGGGAGTGCTATGCCAAATTTAAAGCACTATATAACTATCAGGCATTATTAATAGCAATGGAAATAGCCATATCATAAACTTGAATTGATCCCAGATTGTAGGATTCTAAGTCCAGAAGTCTTTCCACTACCATGGCTTACTATGCTATCTTGACTTCCTGTAATACCAGTCTATTGGATGTTAAATTGCAGCTCAATTCAGCCAATAAATATAGTGAATCTGTATTAAAACGTAGCCTTTTTGGAATTAGTATAGACCCCAGCATTTCCCTTTCCAAACTGTTTCAAGTGTCTAGTGGTTTCCTTTAATTTATGTCCTCGTCTTCCAGACCTTGAGAGAGCTTGAAGTATGATTGTACTTCACATTTTCAGGACCCTGGATGCTTTAATCCAAGCTGAGGTCATTTTAAAGATGGATTATTTGCCGTCACTGTAGTTCAGGAAGAAATTTAAATCTTCTAGGCTATGAGGAAATATGGATCCGTCAAAGTCCACTGACTTTGCATCCAACTATCATGTCTTTTAAAAAGCCAATAAAAGGCAAAAATAGAGGAATACAGTTCAAAAGTGTTTCTAAGCATAGCCCTGCAAATGAAGAAGGATTCCAGTGTGCACTCACTGGAACACAGGATATGGTTTGAGGATTTCATTTCTGATCCGAGCTGTGGCTCCTCAAAGGTAGCTAGCTGTCTCTACCAGAGGCCTGCAGCTGTTTACCCAATAGACGCCACACAAGCCAAGCAAGCCAGTCACTTTCACTAAGTACATATTACACAGAGTTTTCCATACTCAGTAAAGAGATGGTACACCAAAGAGTGTTCTAGAGTGTTCTATTTAGGTAGCTATTGCCCCCAAGGAACTTATGATAGAACAGGAGAAATAAAGCATACATGCTTGGCAAGTTAAATGACAAAATATGATCTACTCTGTTTATATCCTATACATGTTGCCTTCCTCTTAGAGTAGGCATTTCTTAAGGGCTGGGGCCTAACTTTTGCTTTTCTTTGCATTATCAATGCTTAATATAGTTTTTAGCACATAGTAGACATTTAATAAATGTTTATTGCTTTTGTAGTTGATGTTGTTGCTGCTGATAGCTGTGATGATGTGAAAGGAAGGAGTCATGAATTGGAAATTGAGGGGATGCCAATCATTTGGGAAATGGCTAATATACCAAGTTATGGCACATGAATACTATGGGAAATTATTGTTCTATACAAAATTATAAAGGATCAGACTCTAGAGAAGCATGGGATGAGTTACAGGATCTGATGCTGAGTGAAGGGAGCAGAACCAAGAGAACAATGTACACATTAACAACAACATTGTGAGCTGATAGACTTTGATGGAAGCAGCTCCTCTCAGCAGTTCAGAGAGCTAGGACAACCCTATTAGATCTGCTATGGACAATGTTATCCCCATCCAGAGGGAGAAAAACCAAACCAAACCAAACCCCCCCAAAACCTTCAGAATCTGATGAAGACAATAAAAATGATCTCTTATGTATCTCTTTCCCTTAATCATAGTTCCTCATACTGGAAATGACTAATCTGTAAATATGTTTATCAAAAATATGTATGTACAATGCTAACCTGACAGTTTGCTGCTGAGGGGAGGGGGATGGGAAGGGAGGGTGGAAGAAAATTTTGTAACTTAAAAATATACATGTGCCTATGGATGAAAAAATAAATAAAGATGATATTCAAAAAATGAGCAAAGATAGATGACTCAATCATCCTATATCATAGCTTCATAGCTTTAGCTGGAAGGTGCTTTGAGTCATCAAATTCCACCTGCTTAATTTATACACAGAGAAACTGAGACCCAAAGAGATAAAATGATTTGCCTAGGGTCACAGAACTATTAAGTGTCTGGATAGTACACTAACGTGAATCCTATATTTTAAAGATCAAGCATTATTTCTGATGTTGCAGGTCTGAGAGGCGTATAATTCTATAGTCTTTAACTAATTTAAAGTGAACATTAACCAAAGGACAATGGAGGGATATACAAAGAGAAGAAGTAGCCTAGAGCATTATTCCACTGCAGGAACTTTTAAGGAAAATGGTATAAAGGATATATGCAAGGAAAGGTATGAATAAAAAAGATGGGATAGAAATATAGAATACATGAAAGCTAACCAATGGACAATCAAAAAATTTCATTAGTATAATAGTGATAGCAAGGGAAAATGAGGAAGATTGCAAATTTTTTTGGGGGGGAACCCTTTGTTTGATTTAAGAGATGATGTGTGGATGAATTAACACATTGGACTAATATTTGCATCAATGGAGGAGTCTAATTCAGGGAGATCAAAGATGCATTTGAATATATGCGTTTAAAAGAAATTCAGAATGCTCCAAATCGGTTCTTGTAAAAATCAATATGCAGTAATTAGAAGAGATATTCTCCATGTCATCATACTCAATGATGCTTCATTAGACCTGTGATAGATATTTCATGGGTTCAAATTTCAAAGATATGAAGCATAATAAATGATACATGAAAAACTTTAGGTTCGAACTAACCCAATGGCAAGAAGCTATAAAAGCACAAGATATAAGGAGTAAAGTGAAGCATAATTTCCCCAAACCTCATATATAAATTTATCTTCCAATTTTACAAGTATGCCCTTCAATTTCTATTCAAAGGTCAGAACAATGTAGTCCTTAATTTGTTGATTGTAGTAACTGATTTTAACTTTTTGAAAGATTCAGCTTTTTGAAAAGAATACCACTGGATATTGTATGAAGTTTACATTATTTTATATGTACTCAGAATGTAGAGAAATGTAACAACAATGGGTGGAACTTCCAGAAAGGCATATTTTAGCTCAAAACAAGTAAAAATTCCCCAAGAATTGTAGTTGTCTAAATATTATTTGGTCTATTTCAGAAATTATTGAGTTCTCTATTACAAGAGTTCTTCTTAGTAGGGACGTTATATATGGGTACTTCTTACATAAGACCAGTTGAAACAGATGATCTCTCTCTCTCTCTCTCTCTCTCTCTCTCTCTCTCTCTCTAAGAGAAATGTTCATAATGAAGGCTAGTCCAACCCAAAGTTCCCAGTTAAAGCTAGGCAAATAGGCAAAGTACTGGTTAGAAAGATTGACTCAGGGTCAGGAAGCTTTGAGTTCAAATTTTCCTTGGAAACTTAATAACTATCAGTCTCAGTTTCCTCATTTTATCAAATGTGGATTAGAATAGCACCTACCTCACAGTACTGTTGTGACAATCTAAAGAGTTAACATGTGTAATGCACTCTTGATAGCTATTATTATATATCTCTTCATTTCGATAGTTCATCCACATTTTTGTCCCAACATGATTTCTTTCATTAGCCTAATGAACTCCCAATGGAGACAATCTCTCCATCAGTGCATATTAATGACTCCTCTATAACATATAACCTTAGAGATATTCTAGGGTCCTGAAAGGTTAAGGCATCAACCCATACAGCTAATATCTGACAGAGGAAGGTCTTGAAGCAAAATCTTTCTGATTGGGTGGTCAACCCTCTCCCCATTGCTACATTGCCTCTACTCGAAATGATTAAACATTGATCATACAGCCCCAGAACTGCTAGGATGAATGAACCTGAGATCAGCACTGAAGAGCTCCAAATTCAATTAAGGGATACTCTTAAAAGCTGTGTTCAGACATATTTTGATAATGTACTTCTGGGTCCCCCCAAACTCTGAGCATGGAGAAGGGCCAGATAGTCAGTTTTTGAACACATCTTGACTTGCACCATGGTGCCATAAAACAATACGATGAAAGCCTGACTCATCTACAAGAGTGTGCTACCAACCCCAAGCCAGGCACCATGTGCTAACTGTACATGGAACTTTATGGAATGCATACTTAGGAAAAACTCATTTACTTCCCACATTCCCTGTAGTCCTATCTGGATTTCATGCAGCTGATCCAACTTTCAATTCACAAAAGCAAAACCTCCTTAGAACCAAAATAAATACTAATCTTAAATGCAATGTACCCTGACAGCAAATAAGTTTGCTGTGCTTACTTCAGCATGAATAAAAGGCCCGCAAGGAGGCCCTACATAAGAGTATATTTACAAGTTCCATTACCCACTGGAGAGATTGATGTAATAAACCTATAATAAAAAGCCTCATGTTATAGATTTCTCTAATGTTTCTTATCAAACAGCCTGTATTATCTTGGCTTGTGTATTCAATTTAAAATAGGTTTTCAATAAGTGCCTCCAAGCTAGAGGTCATTTTCGCTTAGTTTTCTGACACGAGGAAATGTTTACAATCTCTCACTGCCCATAGAATCTGAAAGCTAGGTTTGTTTGGTCAGGTACTTCATATCATTAACCTATATATGTATATATATTTATATATTTTCCCCCAGCTTTTGTCTGGATCTCAAGCTATAACCGTTTGCTGGTCCCATTATGTAATTTATTTTTATTACCCAGTAGGAGTAGATGAACTCTTCCAGATCAAATCAGAACACTGTGGTAAACATAAATTGTTCTGCATTATTTATGGCTTTCTCAGATTTCCTATCCATTTGAATTGGAAGGTATCTGACCAGAAAGTCTAATGAGCCATCCTTCCAGGCTAAAAACTGACTATACAGAATTCGCGGACATTTTATTTTTGTGCAAATGGCAGGAAATGTTGATAGTAAGATGGGATTAATGGTTACAGTCAAATTCATATCCAGGCTTAGAGCTATTTTTGTCTTACTCCAATGGCCCTAAGTGAATCCCAAGTTATGTCTACAAGCTATGCACTCTTCTATAAGGCAGCAAAGACAATTGGCTTGAGAAATTTGAGTTGCTGACCTAGCTGACCCTTTCTACAATCTAAGTCATGTCACTGGCTTAGAGATAAGTTGTGTTACTTCTCTAGAATACATTTTTTTTCATAAAAGATACCAGATTTGCAATTGGAAGAGACTTTACCCTGAATCATCTAATTCATCCCCCAACCCTCATTTTATGTATGAGAAACTGTAAGTACAGTGAACCCAAATGATTGTCCATACTTATACAGATAATACTTGACAGAGTCTGTTATTTGAACACTGGACTTCTGATGACATATATGCCTTCAGTGTGTTCATTTGCCTAGTCTCATTTAAACCCCCTCCCCACCAAATCTACGTATTTACAGCTAACAGCAGAGATGAGAGATAGCTCAGGAGCTAAAGGTGCCCTTTAGTATAGGGAGCCCCTTCTGACATCCTACATTGATTTACACATTTACTAAAAGGGATTTTGTCCTCAGGTTGTTTTTCTTTGGAATTATCTTGAGTTTCTTGCAATAGGCATTTGTTTTTGTTCTGGAAAGCAGAAAGAATTAAGTATCTCTCAAATACACAGAACTGGATGATCTGGGTTTATGTATTCACTGTTTGGCCTTGGGCAAATGACTTCTTCTCTTTGAACCCCGGTTTCCCCAACAACAAAGTTACAGGATTAGACCAAATACTCCTCAAGGTCCATTTGGTTCCTAATAGTTTATGCTTCATAAATGTTATGTTTCTCCTTATTGGATGTCTATTATCAAAAGTTGAATGACCACATTTCAAGGAAAGTTTGAAGAAGATACTTATTTAGTATAAGTTAGATGACATGGCCTCTGAGGTTACAAGATCATAAATTTCAAGTGAAAAGGCATTATAGAGGCCCTTAAATCAATCCTCTCATATTATAGATGAGGAAATTAAGACCTAGAGAGATCAAGTGAGTTGACCAAGGAAACTTATGAGTTGAGGGCCAAAGGTTGGATATGAACCTAGTTGGTCTGATTCCAAATCCCTTTAATTACAAATATTAAAAAAAAACTCTTCTTCATATACCACACCATCCCACAAATTCGGATTCTGTGATTTTGACATTCTGATTCAACACTTACTGATTTAATCTCATCACCCTTATTATCCTAGGCATCCTCTGACATTTTATTTTCTCTTATAAAATGACAGAAGTTAGATTGATGCAATGCTAAAAGCAGAAGGGACCTGGGAGGTCAGTCAATACAAACCATTGTCTGATAGCTGAGGAAACTGAGACTCAGGGTTTGATTAATCCCATAACTAGTTAGTGGCTAACCTTGAACCCAGATTTCCTGATTCTAACTTAATATTTTTTCTGCTAATCACCATAGTATTTCTCCTGTCTCTTGAGCTCAGATGATATGAGTTCATCTTTGGAAGTGATGTTTTGCTTTTTTAAAAAATTATTCAACTCAACCAATTAAAACGGAAGACAGTTCAGGATTCAAAGCTTCACAGACCACACAAGTTCAAACCAAATGAAAATTAGGAGGACCTTATAAAACTTGAACAAAGTGGCATTATGGGGAAGAACATGTTGGGTGAAACTCAGGGGATTTGGGACTGAATTCTTGTTTTGACCTTAGCTGTGTGACCTTAGGGAGAAGGAAGGAATACAATCTCTCTGAATCTCAGTTTGCTCAATTGTAAAATGAGGATAATTTCTGAAGTACCATTTATCATTTATTACCATAGAAGTTAAGTCAATCATATTGAATAGGAAAATGTTTCAAACTTCTGGTCCCAGGGCTGCATTATAATTGTCCTCTATTGTGTAGGAATTCCCCAGGCACAATCTTTTCATAATGCTATGCTTTCAGGAGAGGGGAAAAAAGGATGGTCTTTTAAAATCACTCACCATGCATTTATTCCCTACCAGCTCTAGTTACAAAGGTTGAAATTATAAAAATAAGATGACCCTTGGTGGATCATCTAGTTTACATTCTATTAGGAAGAGAAAGCACAGTCACAGATAAGGAAACACAAGAGAGATATAGCTATATACATATATATATATATATATATATATATATATGGATATAGACAAATAAATGTGCACACATACACATACATTCATACCTAAAATGCACACACATACATATCATAAATATACATACATTAAATTTATTATATAATAATATAGCTTGTATATATTTATATAGACCTGTGTATATGCATGTTTATTTATATACACACAGGTAGATAGAAATAATACACACACATGTGCACATACGCAAATACATATCTATATCTATATATAATCTATATCAATATCGATAAATTTAAGGTAGTTTTCAAGGAACACTAAGAAATATTGAAAGATAGGACAATTGAGCTGAGCCTCAAAAGGAACAAAACGTTCCAAAATGTAAAGGTGAGAAAGCAGATCATTTCAATTATGGAATATGGCCTGTGCCAAAGGGAAGGAGATTTAATGTTGGTCTTGAGTATCAGTAAGAAAATCCCCTAAATTAGGAACTAGAGCAATTGTTCTGGAATATGTAAATCACAGGGGCTGATATGACAGGTTCATCTTATTCTGAACATCATTAGAATCATCTACCAAAAAGGACACAAGAAACCAATATTTATAACTTAACATTCATTAAACAGATTACAAAGCTTGCCAAGCCTGCTCTTCCTCTTCTTTTCAATTTCTTAGACTCTACCCAAGTTGTAATATAAGAACTTTAATAATATAAAAAATCATATGATAATATAAAAGCATATAATATAGTACTCTACCCAATATAAACACTTCCCAAATTTTGATGAGAACTTTAATTTAATATATGTATGAAATAGTACTTTAAATGTAAGAAACAAATATATGAATGTATATACATACATTTATAATATAATTTGCTCCCTTTAGCAATACTATAAAATAATTCCTATTATGATTATTCCTAATTTATATTTGTCTAATATATATGGACAAATTGAGACTTTCAAGAGATTAGGAGACTAGCACAGAATCACATAGCTAATAAATAACTAAGGTAAGAGTTGAACTTCAGCATCCCTGACTCCTAGACTAACACTAACCATTCAACTACTTTGCCTGCCTGTAGAGAAGAAATTTATAATAATTTTTATAATTCTAATGATATTTTGAAAAGCACTTTGCTATACCTTATCTAATTTCTCCTCGCTAGTACTACAGATATTAGTATTCTCTTTAATTGACAATAATGATGATGATGACTATACTAACTTCTAATTTTGTTAAAGGGTATAGATCTAGAAAGTGATAGAAATTCAGTGCAACTGATTAATTTCAATTTAACCATACACACACATATACATATATAATGTTAGCATCTAGAAAATATACATATATATTTTCTAGATGCTATTATAATATCCAGGGGTACAAAGACAAAAAGAAAAAGTAATTGCAACTCTCAAGGACCTTAAATTATTTTGATAATAATGAGTAAGACTACAAGACCTTGTGAATGTTTTGTTAGGCAGGTAAACTCACAGCTTATCCTTATTAACTGACCAACAGTCAGCTGGTATCAGAACTTTGGTCTTTCTTACTCTAAGTCCAGTTCTCTATTAACATGTTAGCATACATAAATTATGTTCCTAATATAAGAAGTCAGTGCTCTTTTCACTATGCCAGTCGACATTTTCCCTTTGCTGAAGGCAGCCAAACTGCTTTGCATGTTAGAATGCAAAGGGAGAAAAACAAAACAGGACCAGAAGAGATCCTGTCAGATAAATGTGAGATAATACTGTAGTGCATTAAACTGAAATCAAGACCCTTAATTCAACTTTTATGAGAACAGTAGAGATACTTTCTCCATCAATCTCATTCTGACAAAGGTGAAGGGCATACAGAGTTGAGGAGACAGCTTGTCATTAAAAATGTTAAAAATAGAAAACTTGGCACACATCAGTCTGATACAGTAGTGCACACAGCTTCCTTAATAGAAAGGATTTCCTTGATAGCTGCACCAAAGAGTTTTGCCGATTTAGACTTTCTAAACCATTTGGTGATCAGGAATAATCAAAGGACAAATGATATTGCTTGAGAAATATCTATAACCCATAGGGACATTTTTAAATAAATGATGCCTACATTCCTTGTAGTACCCAGATGTTATTTAACATTAGGATTTAGGGAAGAGGGTCACAACATAAGATAACTTACATTTTCAATGACTATGGACATTTGTTCAGGAAAAAATCAACCAACTCCTTTGGGAAGGAATAAACAATGATGACCAAAGTGTAGAGCAGGGCTCCCTTGCAATCTAAATCTATAGACTGGATTTGTTAAAATGAAAGAAGAAAACAAAATGCCCCCCCCTCTCCTTTTCAGAAATAATTAAACACCCAAAATTAATTTAAAATGGTAATTGCAAAATTGTTAGTTTTTTTTAAAGTAAGCTTACAATCAACATTTTTAATAAACACTTTATGGTAGGATCATGAAAATTCAAGTTTGGATGGGATCTCAAGGATCATCTGGTTCAACTCAAACCCTACGAAACCTATTGCTACAAAAAACAAGGGGTTTAAACAATCTTTGCCTGAAAATATCCAGTCTTCCCTGATCCTCTTAACTACCAGTGCCTACTACCTTGTAGTAACTTAACGACTTTTTTAAAAAAAATGTATTTCTTCTAAGGTTTTTGTATAACTTCATTATATGCTTGTAGCTTTCCTTTTTTTAAAAACAAATGAAAGCCCTAGGAAGTAGTGATTGTTTCTTTTTTTCTTTTGTATTGACATTCCCAGTACATCACAGAGAGCCTAGTGTATTTATTGTTATTCAGTTGTTCGATCTTGTCCAACGCTTTGTGACTCCATGGACCAGAGCACACCAGATTCTTCTTTCCTCCACCATCTCCTGAAGTCTGTCCAGCTTCATATTCATGGTTTCCATGACACTATATAGCCATCTCGTCCTTTGCTATTCCCTTCTCCCTTTGCCTTCAGTTTTTTCCATCAGGGTCTGGCATAAATAAGATGCTTAATAGCTGCTAACTAAGATTGCACAGTTCCACTATCTACTGACTTCTTAGGCAGCCTATTCCACTAAAAGACAGTTTTAATTGTTAAGATGTTGTATTTACAGCGGCAGCTAGGCAGCACAGAGGATAGAGCATCAGCCCTGGAATGAGGAGGACCTGAGTTCAAATTTGCACTCAGACACTTAATAATTACCTAGTTTTGTGACCTTGGGTAAGTCACCTAACCCCATTGCCTTGCTAAAAAAAAACCCCAAAGATGTTGTATTTACAATATGCCTGTTTTCTCCCTTGTAATATCCACAAATTGCTACTATTTCTACCCTCTGGAGATAAGTAGAGCAAGTGTAAACCTTTTTTCTATGTGATATCCCTTCACTGAACCAAGTTATACTAGTTTCACTAAGCCTTTTCTTCTTGTCTATCCTAAACATCTCTAATTCCTTTATCCTATTTTGATAGAACTTCTATTTGAAGCCCTTCACCTTTGTGGTTTCTCTTCTGTGTACAATGAAAGAAATTTCCGAATGTCAAATTGCCTTGCCTATTTTTGTATGGTCTTGTATCTGCCCTTGAGCCTTCACACCCACCCACATACACATATGCACACACAATGCTTTAAATAAATAAAACAAAAATAGTCCCATTATTTCATAGCTACAACTAATTTTAATTAATGTGAGAAGTTATAACCCCATAGTGAACAGATTTTTATTGAATTGAACTGTCACCTCTTAAATATTCTTTGGCTCTTTCCAAAACTCAAATATAACATAAAATAAGAAAAGTAACTAAGTATCATTGATCACAGTGAAAATAATATGGCTTAAGTTCTGAAGATTTTCCCAGAGAAAAGATAAAAAAATCATTAAATAATGGCAAATATGTTCCTTATCAAGGTAACAAAGTTATATGTGACAAGCATTAGGTGGAATTCTAAGCCTATATGTCTAAGTTATAGTATGTTCATTAAAATATTAGAACAATTACATCTTTCATTATCCATAAAATATTCATGCTATTTTAACATCATTTGCAAACTAAAGTAATATGAATATTTTAGATGATCTAATAAATAGATGTGGAACCAGAGGACCTGGATTTTAATTTTGTCCTTATCACTTGTCCAACGTGGAAAATTTACTTGGAACATTCTCACTGAGTCTCAGTTTCCTCTCTGTCAAAATGAGTAATTTAGTCTAGAATGACTCCTAAGTTCCTTCCCAGTTGAAATCTAAGATTCTTTGATTGTGAAATATCTTTAAACAAGTTGAAAGATATACACTGTACACAAGCATTCAAAATTAAATTCATGACATTAAAATAATTTTAGATGACAGTTTCAAAGGCAAAATAACACTGATGTAGGAAAAAAAGGAGCCTTTCTAAGCCTTTGTTCTATAGTTATAACACATACCAAATGATCAGTAGGAAGTATTTGTACTGAATAGTGGGTAAACAGCAGTGCAGAGCAATTCACTGAGATGTCAATTGCAAATTAGGGTTTTCTTCTAGTCTAGAAGTGGATTCCCTTTGGAGTCCAAATTTCTTGTCTTAGCAACTAAATAGAGCTCACAATCAAGTTGCCTCTGAACCCATTTAAAGTAATGTAAATATTAGCAATCTAATAAGAATTATGAAAAACAAAACACTGGCATGGCAACTGATTCCATCCAATAAATATTTATTAAGCTCCTACTATGTGTTAGATATGGTGCCAAGTACCAAGGAGAGTAAAGCCAAAGATGAAAACAACATTTAATAATATTATTTTTCCTTTAATTTGTATTAGCTCAATAAAATACAATAAAAGGATGGCTACTGATGGCATCCCAACAGAAAAGTAAAAAAAAAAAGGTAAAAAAAATCTGAGATTTGCTGAAATAAATTCTGGTGATTCTACAAATGTGTTAAGCATAAGTAAATGCGGACTCCCCAGAGATTACTTCCAGAAGTACTTAGTTCTATTCTTTGTTGGAGATGATGTTAACTGAACTCTGCAAATGCTTCTGTTGTTTCAAGGCTTCAAGATCAAATGATGAAAAAAATCAGATATTATTCAAAGTAAACTCTTTATGTGTCTTCTACCAAAAGTCATATTCATTCATTCATTCATTCATTCATTCATTCATTCATCCATTAATTCACTCACCAATCTATCAAATAACTTGACTATCAGCTAGGAGCAAGATCCGATAATTCAGATCAGTATTAGAGGGAAAATACCTGCAACTACTTAGAAGCTACAAGGATACTACAGGTGTGTGTTTTTGTTTCAGAATACTTTCTTAATGCATACCTATTTTCAGTTGTTCCAAGATATAATAAGGTCAGAAGCCATATATATTTAAACTAGGTTTTCTTCATTTTCAAAGAAATACTCCCTACGAAGCAGGAATCAGTGAACCCCAAAATCTTCTCAAATCATAATCCTATTTGTTAGGATGGAGTAGGTACCTGAACTTTGGAATTTAAGATTAAAGACATTTAATGTAACATCGTCTCCATTTTCATTTTTGATTTTAAGAAGACTGCTGAGGACCAATTTTTAATGGAACATCTTGAACAAATTAGAGCAAAGGAAAATTTGAGTCCTGGATAATTTAAGTGTTATTTTTACTACTAATGTGAATTCAACCCTAGCAAATTAAAACAGGAAGAATTAATTGGATATGCAAATGAGATTATTCAGTATATAAATCTAATTACATACCAATTTGCTTTAACAGCATGAAAAAAAGAATAAATTGTTCTATGTAAATTGATTGTCTTAAATGGCCACCTGTAGCACAACAAAATGTCTTGGAAAAGCGATATTGTTAAGTGCAGACGTCTGCTTTAATAACGCCATGTTCTTCCCAATCTTGTCAAGAGCACCTCTTTACAATGCAGTCCTGCTTATGCTTCTGATTTACAATAAGACATTATTAGGTTTCCTAAGTATAAGGAAACAATGTCTCAAGTTATACCATTTTTTAAAAAGCACAATAGACTGATAAAACATGTTGATTTTTTGGAAATACAATGCTTCTCACACAGACTAGGCTTCTAGTCAGAGTAATTTTCATGTCTGATTTTCCAAGAAGCTAGAATTATCTGGGAGAAAAATGAGGAAAGTGTGCCAGTTTCTGTTAATTCTGGCTCTTAAATCCACTCAATCAACTGCTTTCAGCAAAGTATTCCAACTCGAAAACAAGACTTTAAAATTATTTTCTTTGCTATTTGATTTTGGCAAGTAGAATTTGAGTGCTTAATAGAAGCAAAAAAAAGGCATTAGTTCATCAAGTATGTTTTCTAGGGTTCTTCTAATATCTCTTTTATAGGGTAGTGAGAAAAATGTTAGCTGTTTGCAAATACTGGACACCAGGCAAATTAATGAATTAGCAAATGAAATAGAAAATTAAGTAAATAAAAGTTCTTCTCAAGTTCAATCAGAGATTAATGGTGCTTAGATCTATCCAGAATTTAGGCAAATAGTTTGACTAGTTTACCTATCAAAATGATGGTTAAATAACATACAATGATTTTTAATTACACACAACCGTGAAGGGTGAGAACCAGAGTAGCCAGGAGATCTTCCATTGGTGCATTCAATTAGTCTAGATTTACTTTAGTCCAATATACTCAGGCATTAATTTGGTGATTGCATCCTACAAAGCATGGGATTGGATTGAAAGAAGGTCAGATCGTATTCCAATGAACAAAGTTTCAGTTTTGACTCTGAAAAACAAGGAGCATCTGAAGCATCTTCACGAAAGCCATAAAAACAAAAAAAGTGGGTTTGAGAAAGTAGAAATGATAGGGTACTGATAATGATAGATATCAATAGAGAGTTTTGATGTAACTTGCATAGAAAAGAAAGAAAGAAAGAAAGAAAGAAAGAAAGAAAGAAAGAAAAGAAAGAAAGGAAGAAAGAAAGAAAGAAAGAAAGAAAGAAAGAAAGAAAGAAAGAAAGAAAGAAAGAAAGAAAGAAAGAAAGAAAGAAAGAAAGAAAGAAAGAAAGAAAGAAAGATTCTTTCAATCCTTACTACAATCCTTTGGGGGTAGGTGCTATTTCTCCAAGTTGATTCATTTTTTACAATGAAATCAAAATAAGTTAGGCAATTTTTTAGGGTCTCACATACAGAAAAGTTTATGAATTATACAGCAGAGACATCAGAATATCATTTTAATCCTGAAAGGAATTTTGCTTATCTCCACACGCACACACACACACACACACACACCTTGCTCCTTTGAATGCTAAGGAGAAAACTCATGTTGAATGTGTGTTTGTGTAAAGGCAATGGGATGGCAACTGGGTAGGGTACTTGTATACTCTTTATAGAGAATATATATGTCACATTTATCTATTCTACCAACTTAGTATACTTTATGCAGTTTATTTGTAAACTCACTGGTTTTTTTTCAAGTTTATTTAAATAATTCTCAGATCCTCTAACATTAAGGTATGAAATAAATCCCAATGTAAATAAATATATTATTCAATGTAATAAAAAATATGGCTTATAACCTAACCGTCTTTAAAATTTTCTTCTGCCAATATAAATTTTAATCAAAATTCTTCAACAATTTTCTTTCATTGGCACTAAATAAACTGCCAAACAAGCAAAGAAGAAACTTTAAAGGATAAAAGACTTTCTTTGGCATATAAAAGTCATCATTACTCATTTTATTGTGTCTCAAGGCAGTACAATAAATGGCTCCTATAACATTAGTGACTAACTAAGATGACTGGGGCTCTTAAGGTAATGCATAAAATTACTGGTTGGATGAGGCAATATGGGCAAGTCTTAGAAGGCAAATCGAATGCATCAAAATAACAGGATGTAGGATGGGGAGCATCTCAGATCTAGAACATAAAGGAATCTTAGAGACCATCCAGCTTAATGCTCTCATTTTGCAGATGAGGACAATGAAGCACAGAGAGGTGAATTCCTTGGCCTGGATCACAGGAAGTATGTATTATGACTGAAATCCGATGATCCACGTAGCATCTATTGAGGAAATATTCTAACCATCTGACTGGGTGAAACATTGTTATTCCTGGGAAATCTATTCACTGTGGAGAATGAGACAGAGATCATAACTCTATCCTACATCATGGTATTCAGGTAATTCTAGGTTATTAAAAGCTATGCTGGAATAATGCGTATAATGTCACATTTTTTGATATGTTGATTTGTTTCACTGAATTTGCTTTCTTTTTAGTCAAAACAAATTCCCAGAGAATGACTTTCTGGGACAGAAATGGGAGGATATGGAAGAAAATTTAGGTGATGTAAAAAGCAATAAAAATATATTTTAAAATATCCAAGACTGTAAGTTTTCTTAGTGAAAATGAGGACTGACTTTTGGCATAGGCAATACTGAGTAGTCATGAGTGAAAATTAGGAATCAGTCATAGGCCAGGTTCAGGGATAAATATTTTAAAATAAAATCTTTCTTAGTCCTGACATATATTTCAAACATGCAACTGATGATGATGTTGAAGTTACAGATAATATTTCTAAATCACCTTAACATTAGTAACACAAATTACATTATTACATTAAAATATTATTTTATTACAGTAACTCTTGTAGACAAGTAATTATAGCAATTGTACTAGTAAGTAATCCAGTTAGATGGGTATATATGACTTGCCCAAGGTCACACAAGTGATAAGGATCTGATAATGCTTACTTTTATCAGGGAAGTCTGTTCTTTCCCCATTACTCAGAGGAATTATTGACAGAGAGGAAGGAAAATTGATATGGAGTCATGGAGACTTGGGTTTGAATCCCATTGTAGGTTCTCACTACTTACACCCTACTCCAGAAATATTTAGTATTTAGAGTATGAGAGGACCTGTCTCAGTTCCTATGATCTTCTGAAAACTTCAACTCTGTATTTTATGATATTCCATAAGGGGGGTCATAGATTGCCTAGTTATGTGAATTCTCTCTTTTGCTGTAGTCAGGTAATTCTCTTCAACCCACACCAGCCTGATTATATAATCTCTGGTGCTAAAATGCTAAATATTCCTTCCCATTCCACCATTACCCCATTCAGAGAAGGCTTCCTTAACTTTACACTTTTGTTTGTCAGTAAAATCATATATGATTTTTAAATACCCAAGAAGAAATTAAATGAATTAAATGACCTAAAAAGGTTCAACACAATTTTTCTCCCCTTGCCTCTTCTGCAATATTCAAATAAGATGCAACGCCAATATACTAACAATGCAAGCACCTCTTCAATGTGATGACATAATTTGCCATAGCCATTTGTAATATGAACTTCCTTTTCCCCCTCCCCTCTAAATCCTGACTCTCAAGAGAGCAGGACTTTAAAAAGCTTGTCTGGAAAAAGAAACACATGTCAGATTGTTCTTTTGCTCATTTGTAATCCTTTAGCCCCCAGCTACTTCCCCTCCAAGACAGATAAAAATGGATTTTTGTTTTACATGGAAACATTGATGATATTCACTGTGAATATTTTTGGTTCAATGAATTCAATTAACTAATTCTTTAAAAGCTAGATTATTATGTGACTTTTTGACAACATTAGCTCCAGTGAGAGAGGGGTTGGATGGGTGATGGCGGGAGGGACTGTGAGGTTAGATATCATTGGATTATTAAAGGAAAAAAAACTATTCCCAAAATGGAACTCTTTGACAATAGCAGTTATGCCATATTTTCATAATTTAAAGGAAAGACCTGGTAAACCTGAGGTGAAATTGTTACACTCACACTAACTATTTGCTCTGTGATCTTGGAAAAAAAAATTGTTTAATTTCTCTGAACCTCCATTTTTTTAAGTTTTTTTTGCAAGGCAAATGGGGTTAATTAGCTTGCCCAAGGCCACACAGCTAGGTCCTTATTAAGTGTCTGAGACTAGATTTGAAGTACAGGTACTCCTGACTCCAGGGCTGGTGCTTTATCCACTGTGCCACCTAGTTGCCCCTGAACCTCCATCTTCTTATGTGTAAAACTAAGGGGTTAAACTAGATTGGTAGTCCTTAACTATGTGTTTGTGTGTGTGTGTGTGTGTGTGTGTGTATGTGTGTGTGTATTTATTGCTATGCCTATTATCATTTCAGTGAAGTCTATGGATTGTGAATTACACTAAAAATACAGAGAATTCCAAATGAAACCAAATATACCAAAATACATTAGTACAACTTCAAATTATTAAACAGCAATAACAACAGCAGAAACTTAAACCAAGCCCATGGATCACAGGTTAAGAACCCTTACTCAACAGATGCTCTTTGAGATTCCTTCCAACTCAAAATCAAAATTTCTTTTTATATGCCCATCTTGTCTTTTACATTTTAGGTACTTTATAACCCTTTGTTGAACTGAATTCAATATAATCAATTCCCTCAAAATTTTTATCAATTTTTTCAGCTGCTTTGCATTCATCGTATCAAATAACTGACCCACTTAAAATACACTGGCACTTTGCTCTTACATTTTCATTTAGAAAACAAAAACTCATCAAAGTATACATGTATTAATTAAGCAATTTTTCCAGATTGCAAATTCATCTTACAGAGAAGTCTAGATTGCATAATGCCATTTAGCTAAACCTTTTTAGGCTACTAAGTATTTTTTCATCAGTGAATGATTTTTTTTTTTGGCTTCAAGTATAGACAGGCAGTGTTTAGGACACTAAAGTGTTTTATGAATATGTGTTTGTGTGTGTGTGTGTGTGTGTGTGTGTGTGTACAGAATGATTTTTCATCAACCAGATCTGGGCCGGGTACAGAGGAAAAAATATAGGAGATCCAGGGACAAATGGCAGTTCTGCTGTTTACTAGCTTAGACAAATTATTCACCTCTTTGGGCTTTGGAGTCTTCCTATATAAAGAGAGGAGATTGAACCAGATAGTATCTCAGATTTCTTCTGCCTTCTAAACTTCTCTTTACAATTCAGCTCACATGCCCTCAGAGTAAACTCTCTAAGCTTACCTTCCATGTATTCTGCATTTCTTTTGTACATTTTCTTATCTAACTTTATCACTATCTCTAGGGCAGCTAGGTGGAGCAGTGCATAGAGCACTGGCCTTAGATTCAGGAGGATGGAGTTTGAATCCAGCCTCAGATACTTACCACTTACTAGCTGTGTGAACTTGGGCAAGTCACTTAACTCTGATTGCCCCACATTCCAGGGCTGTCTCCAGTCATTCTGATTCCTATCTAAGGGTTCAAATAGCTGAAGGGGAGGGGTAAACAAGGCAGGTCTTGGGGAAAACAAGCTCAAGGCATCTCATGCAAAGTCTGGTTAGAATCTAGCTGTTGAAAGGCAATTTGGAGAATATTTTCTCATCCTGTCTTAGAATGAATCACGCCAATATTGAAGAGTTTTAATTATGGATAGTTGGTCTAGGATGGTCTTTTTGTTTATTTGTTTGTTTGTTTTGGTTTTTGCAAGGCAATGGCATTAAGTGACTTGCCCAAGATCATACAGCTGATAAGTAACAAGTGTCAGAGACCAGATTTGAACTCAAGTCTCCTTGACTCCAGGCTACTTCTCTATCCATTGCACCACTTAAAGTGAAAATGAAAACAGAATAGAAAAGAGTCTGGAAAAAGATGCCAATGAAACTGTTGCTAAGAAGTGGTTTCAGAAGAAGGCATACGGTGTGTACACTCAATTCCTGCCTTTGGATCCAAGAAGGTCAGTTGGTGGAGGGAATAAATTGGTAAGGAGGAAGCTGAAAAAGACAGGATGGGAACTATAACAGACAGCAAGGAGAAAACAGGAGAGCTTGAGATTTGTTTGCCTGTGAATCCATGGAGAGGTGTGCAGAAGAACACTCTGGTGCCCCAGAGAATTCTTTGGCTACTGAAGATGCTTTGCCAACAGGAAATAGTTCAAGGTGAGTGGAAGCTCTCAGAAATGCACTCTGGCTAACTTAGTTATCTTCAAGGCAGTCTAAAGGTCTTGGGATTATAGACTCAGAGGAAGAAGGGATGTTAAAGTTCAGCTAGTCTGATCTCATCAATCAGAAAAGGAATTGAAGTCCAGATAGGTAAAGTGACTTTTCTGCAAATGGTCACTCATATAGCAGCATCAGGATTCAAGGCAAGGTCTTTGGACACTGAATCATTTCTTTTTTTTTCCAAATGACCAACCATTGGTCATAACAGATTTAAGTACAGAGACATATTCCTTTATAGGGTGAATGACAAGCTTGGATGGGATGATACCTAAGATATCTTCCTAGCACTAAAATTCTATGAAGCTTTACAGAATTCTATTTAAATATAATTTGCACTTAGATAAGCAAAGCGATATTCACATGAACTGTCTTCTAGGACACCACAATGACTTCATTATGTATCAGTCAGCATTACAATAGTGCCCTAAAATGGGAGTCTACCTGTAATTCACATGCTGTTTTTTCAGCTATTTTTATTTTATAAATACAGTTAAAAGTGGCTAAATGCATGAGTCATCATTGTTGCTAGGAAAACACAGACAAGATTGACATCTAAAGGAAGAATAGTTTGTTTTCGTAGGATATTTTAATACCCTTTAAGGACTTTCCATTCTTTCTGTGCTTAGGTTTCTCCTTATATCTTTCCTGAGGGGCTGTCAGATTGACAAATTAGCTGAATTAGGCTATACTTGACGGAGGTTAGAGAAAGATGTGGGGTCCATTTTCTTTGCAAGACTCATGAAGATTGAGCATGTTTAAGTTCAAAAGGGGAAATTTTTAATAGGGTTAGTTGAAAGGGATTGCAGCATGACAAAACTGGGAGCCACATCCAACTGCCCAAGTTCAAAAAAAAAAAAAAATAAGGATGATTTCTTGAAAGGCCTTCACTGCCTCCTAGAGAATCCATTTTAAAAGCTGGGTGAATCATGCATAGATTCAGAGCTGAAATGGAACTAAAGGGTAATCAAGGAAACCCTCCTCCCCTCTTATAATTTTACAAATGAGGAAATCAATTCACCGAGAGCTTAATGATATTGTTTATGGCCACATATCTATTAAGTTAAAAAGGTAGACTATGAACTCAGTTTTTTCCAGTTTTCAAGCTTAGCAAGTTAGTCATTGTACCATCAAGTGTGAGAAGTACATTCAATAAATTCAAACCTTATTTCCATTCTAGTGTAAAGGTCCTGAAAACAGAAATACCAAATCTTTAAAATCTTAGATAATTTTCAGATTGAATTTAGTTAGAATAAATATGGAGCAATCAATAGATATTTTTTCTTTTCATACCTCCCTTACTTTCTCTCTTCCTCACTCCTTCCTTCCTTCTTCCCTCCCTCCTTCCTACCTTTTCCTCCCTTCCTTCCTTATATATATATATATATATGCATATATATATATATATATGCATGTATGTATGTATGTATGTATTTATGTATCTGTCACCCTTGCCCTAGTGCCTCCTCTGAAGCTGTATAATATTGAACAAAATTTCAGAACTGGGATTTTGAAGAGACTTGTCCTCTGATACAGCCTCTAATGTTTATTAGCTATGTGATTATAGGCAGTTAATTTCAAGGAATTCATTTACCTCCTCGGCCACACATGGATAATATAACGATAATAACTACTTCATGAACTTGGCAAGAGGGTCAAAGGAGAAAGTGAATGTAGAAAATTTTGAAGACTTTAATGTGAGGGCGGCTAGGTGGCATAGTGGATAGAGCACTGGCCCTGGAGACAGGAGTACCTGAGTTCAAATCCGACCTCAGACACTTAATAAGTACCTAGCTGTGTGGCCATGGGCAAGCCACTTAACACCGTTTACCTTGCAAAAACCTAAAAAAAAAAGATTTTAATGTGAGTCATAAATGTCTTTTGTTAGGCACCTCCAGATGTGTGTGGGGGGGCACTGGAACATACATACATGTTACTTATACTCATCTAGCACTGTCAACCTTCAGTGACTTGAACAACTACTAACT
The DNA here is from genome assembly GCF_037893015.1 of Macrotis lagotis. Taxonomy (NCBI): domain Eukaryota; kingdom Metazoa; phylum Chordata; class Mammalia; order Peramelemorphia; family Peramelidae; genus Macrotis; species Macrotis lagotis. The sequence goes on from NC_133665.1 coordinate 152,498,642, forward strand.
CAGCACCAGATCCATCCAATCCCCACACGGTCAAACAGAAATCCAGGTTCATGTAATGGAATGAAGACTTGATTTGAAAGAACTTCTGGACTGACTTTCCAGTTTTGGTATTACCTGAGGTGGAGTATACACATTTTTCTCCCTTGAACCACAAATGAAAGCATTAGCCCAGGAAGAAGCAGAAAATCTGAAGATACACAAAAAAGGAGAGCATGTAGATGTCCATGACAGAACTCAAGGGTAAGCAAGGCAACCCTCCTCCCCTCTTAAAATTTTAAAAATGAAGAAATCAATTCACCAAGAGCTTAATGATATTGTCTATGGCCTTTTCAGTAGTATGAAGACAATAATAGTAGTGGAAAGAGTAATGGATTTTGATTTAAGAGATCTAAGTTAATTCTAGTTCTGACAGATACTGAGTATGGGATCTGAGTTAAATTATATCATCTCTGAGTTATTTGATCTCTAAGATGAACTTACTCAAATTCATATTTTCCTTTTTTGGGGAATGGTAGCCCATGAACTCAAAAGTGCTCTATGTAGATTAGTGAAGAATCTGCTAGTGAATGTTTAACAATTGGCTTTCTCAAAAATGTACACATGCTACATTTTTAAGTTTGATCTGCATTATCAAAATTTTCTCTATCCCTTTGTTAAATTTACTCTGCCTACAAGTCAAGCCCTGATTTGAGGAGGTTTCCATTTTCTGAAGTAAAAATGCTTAAATTGGAAAATTTAACAATTGACTCTTGTATGCAATTTAAGCTGGATACCTCTGGTTATGGATCTATCCTATTGGAACCCAATATGGATGGCTATCTTGGTCTGGTTCTCTTAGCTGCTCCGTCACTTTTACTTCTGGTTGAGAGAGGTAGCCTCCTGCTATGATAGCTTTAGGTAGGGGCATGGCTTAAGAACTGAATGTTATTAGCTGGTACTAAAATCCCATGCTTTTATTTGCAGGTGCTGAAAGTTTTTCCATGACTCTGCAGGGGCCTACTAGTCTTGTTGGCTTTATTGTCAGTCAGTATTTTCCCTGGGATATGAGCCCCAGAAGCCCTTTACTTGAGCCTCCTATAAAACCAATGCTGGAATTCCCTCTTATACAAAAGTTATTTTATTGTGATAAACACAACTGAAAATCCAAATATTTTCTGAAACTAAAAAGAAAAAAACCAAAATCTTAATAATCAAGCATGGGAATTTTAATCAGTGTTTGCATTAAGGGTCTGGTTCAAGTGGAGCATCACATAAGCACAAATGGTACAGAGTGAATGCTAATATATTTATATATAGAGGCTAATACATTTTTCATTTAACTACAGAGTGGATGATAATACATTTGTGTAGTGAAACTAATACATTTTTCATTACTTAAATGCATAGTAGATGGTTGTAGAGTTACTAATGAATTTACATGAGATCTTCCAAAGTACTTGGAAACCATTTAAATCATTTTCAAACCACTATGCTCACCTCTTACCCCAAAGCACTGATTGTAAGGGAGAGGATATCATTGTATCGAGCATGTCAGCATATCTTAATCTACACCATCAACAATGTCTAAAACCCCTGGTGCTCAGAAGTAGAGAACTCATTCTTTTGCTGTGCTTCTTTTTTTCCAAGTGTCTCATTTCTCCCTTTCTCTTCCTGACAACGGATGGAGCAGCCTCTATTCTTACCAGGAGATAGACTTAGAGGTCAGAAGCTAAAGCCCAAGTGAGTTTCTGAATTAACCCCAAGCCAGCTAGACTGTGAAAGTACTGTGGCTATTCTCCCAGAGACTGCTAGACTTGACAGAGCACCCCCCCCCTTTCTCCTCAGAGGACAGTGTAGTCCTTCTCCAAGTTTTTATGAGTATATTATTGCTGATAATAAAACACACACATAAGTGCTGTTTGGGAAACTCCCTATATAATTAAAAGTAGCATATGAGATTCTGGATTTTCTCATTGAACTTCAAATTAGACCCTAAATCTGACCTGGATAGAGGAAGCAAGTGTGTTTATTAGTTATAAAATCTCCTTAGCTGAAATTTGTCCTTTTCCCTAAAGCTGGACAGAGGGTCTCTATATAGAAATAACCACTGAACTGTGTGATGCAGTAGAAATAGCTTTGGTCTCAAAGGATTTAGATTTAAATATGGATTTGCCACTTCCTGTGTTGTCTTAGGTGTAACTTTTCTAGATGCTCCTCATCTTAAAATGGGAGAACTGATAAACATGATCTCCAACAAAGGTCTCTACCAGCTTCAGATATATGATCCTGATTTGAATACTGACTCCGATGCTTCCTACCTACATGAGCAAGGCCTCAGCCACCTAATCTGTGAGAGGAGGTTAGCAATACTATTCCACTATATCACAATGCTATTGCAGGGAAACTTTTGAGAAATTTAAAACAACATCTCTTCGCTTGGTCATCTCCTGAGTTTCCATGGACATAATCATCATCTCTGTGCTTATACATATACAGTCCTAACTACTCTGCTGACCTCCATGTTCATTTCTCTAATTTTCTCCAGATGTCTCAAACTGGATGTCCAATAGTCATCTGAAACTCATCCCATCTAAAATTGAAACCATTATCTTCTCTCCTTCTAAACTTCTCTATTATTGTTGAGGGCATTAACACCTTCCAATTCCAAAGACTCACAATGTGTGTCTTGCTTGATTTCTCATTATCTTTAATCTCTCTTAACTATATCCAATCTATTTCCAAAGTCTGTCAATTTTGCATTTCCAACATCTCTAAAAAATGCCCTTTTCTCTCCTTTGATATTACATTCACATTGGTACAGACCCTCATCTTCCTCTACTCAGGTTATCTCAATAGCCTGCTGGAGAGTCTATCTGCCCCAAGACTTGCCCCCTCTTCCTTTCAGCCAAGTAAGTGATTTTTCTAAAGTGAAGGTGCTACTAGACTGTGTCAGTCCTCTCTCTCCACTCAATAGACTCTAGTGGTTCCCTATCACTTCCAGGTTCAAATACCAAATCTTCTATTTGGCTACACTGGCCTCTTTACTGTTTCACAAAAAGGATTCTCCATTCCTTCCCTCCAGTCATTTTCTTTGCTTGTGCCAAATGAGTGGATTATTCTTCCTTCTCATCTCTATCTCTTCCCTGACTTCCTTCAAAATCTAGATAAATACTATCTTTTACAAATTCCTTTAAATTCACATGCCTTCCCTATGTCAATCATTTCCTATTTATTCTGTGTCTACCTTATTTGTATATATTTGATTTATTTTGCTTGTTTTGAGCAAAAAAACCATTTCCTTTTATCCTCATAACTTAGCCTAGTGTCTATCATAAAGTGAATTTTTAATAAATACTTACTGGATAACTAATATAAATCAAGTACCTGAAATATATTATTTAAACAATCTCCTCTTCCATTTCCTTTCCTCATTCCCTCACCCATTTATTTACTCAAAAAAGATCTATAAAGTTCCTAGCAAGTCTGAACTCCTGTCTAAGGTACTAAGGATTAAAAAAAAAGACAAACATATAAACAATCCCTTCTCTCAAAGAAATTGTCTATTTGGAGGGATGATATGCAAATAGACATCATCAAAATATAAACAAAATAAAGATGAGTTAATGTTTTGGGGGCAGTGAACTAATACTAGGTAGAGGAGACAATTTTTGAATTGGTCTTGGAAGGAAAACGGATGCTAAAAAGTGAGGCTAAGGAGACACTGGCCTCTAGGATGAGGACAACCTGTGTAAAGATACAGAAGCATGCACCATCAGAATGAATGAATGAATGAATAGAATGAAAATCATTTGGAAAGAACGGGGGATACAAAAAAAAGTAATACAGTCTACAAAGAAAGAAAAGTAATACAGTCCCTACTTTCAATGAGTACACATTTCAATGGGAGATAACACAGACAGAAGGACTGAGCTGCCATCCAGATGGAAAGACCTGAGCATCCTTAAGAAGCAGCAGCAAAGCAAGTAGAATGCATCTTCTTTAGTACCATCATCAACACCTCTAGATATCATATCAACTCTCTGCAGAGGAGAAGAATGTGGATTTAAAATTCCAGGTGGAGAGCTGTAATTTCTGGAAGAAACTATAATAAAGAAGTTTTTCTTTTCATTTTCATCAGCATGAAATCTTGGGAATAATGAAAGCATTTAAGGAGGCATGGCCAATGTAAAAAAAAAAGGGAGTAGAAGAGAATTTTAAATATATGATGAACAATTCCATGGATTTCTATCCCCTCTAACTAATCTTTGAAGGTCAGTTCCAGGTGATTGATCAGCCTGGTGAAATACATTGGCCCTAGTCTTTAATTGATGCCCTTGGGCTATTGAGTTTTCAATATATTATGTGACATTCTAATGTAACATGCACTCCCTTCTTGTAGTACATGTGCACATCCTGCTAATCATTGGGGATTTTTTAAACATCTGCAGAGTTCACTTGTAGAAGCATTTCACTAACTGCATGCTGCTATTACATAATAAATGAAGCCACTCAAAACTAAATATTCATCATAATAACCCATAATACCATATGGATTTTAGCCTGAGAGTAACTACTCAGCATGTTTTTCCCCCCATCCTTAGATATTTCCTAACCTAGGTAGCTTAGCAGCCTCTAATTAAAATATTAAAAAAGCTAGGAGGAAAATAGCAAGCACTTCCCATCAGAGTCATAGCTTATAGCATCTTTAATGTATTTATTTATGTTCCATACTGATGTTTTTCTTTGGTGAATGAAAGTCTTATTAAGGAAAATCCCTTTATCCATGCAGATTTGCATCTCCTCTGTAGTTTATAGTTTTAGAGAGCATTCTGGGGGTAATTGAGCTATCCTGGGACCATAGATTTAGAACTAGAAAGTACTGTAGTGACGACCAAGTCCAATCAGGTCAGTTTACAGATAGGATTATTACAGCACAGATAGAATAAATGACTTTCAAGTGGTCCCAGATCCCATTTTTTTTTTTGCTTATGTTAGACTCAGATTTTGCTGTTTCTGAGGATACCTATTTTCTCTTCCGTACTATATTGCCATTTATGATAAAACAAGATGTTATTGTTAAAGCTTAATTCCTTACGAAGGGAAGAATAACTTTGTTTAATAATTTTGTACCTTGACCACAAACTAGGAACCAAATTTGGGTGGGATTTGGGGAATTCCAATTTATCATGAACATTCATTTGAATGGCCAGTGAAATGGAATGGATGGAAATGAAATTTATGTTTCTCTATCAATTGATATAAAGACTATTCATATTCATGTCTTGTTTTTGCCTTTCTTTTCTCATTAAAAACAAAACAAAATAAAAACACTAATCAGTGGACCATACATGAATTTATATTTGACTTAAGACAAATTTGATTTAAAATTTCACTTGACTTAATATAATAGTGGAGATGATACACCAAAATACTCAAATTCCCTGACTTCTAATTGGGTTCTAATTGTGTTTCTATCCAGGATGTTATCATATTTGCTTTAAAATGCACATTTTTTTTGATTGTTTGAACTAGTGATAACTTCATTTCTATGACATAAAGACATAGAATTACAGTATTCTTTCTGTGTTACCTACTTAAAGAGGTTAGTAGTTTAGGCTGAGCCTTCAACAACATATTTCAAGTATATTGTACCATTAAAATAAAATGAAGCTAAGCTGAAGTTTTTAAGATGAAAGGATATCCACTTGTACAAAAATATTAATAGTAGCCCTGTTTGTAGTGGCAAAGAATTGGAAATCAAGTAAATGTCCTCCAATTGGGGAATGGCTTAGCAAATTTTATGTTTGTATGTATGTCATGGAACACTACTGTTCTATTAGAAACCAGGAGGGATGGGAAGTAAGGGAAGCCTGGAGGGATTTACATGAACTGATGCTGAGTGAGATGAGCAGAACCAGAAAAACACTGTACATCTAACAGCAAGATGGAGGCAATGATCAACCTTGATGGACTCGCTTATTCCATCAGTGCCATAATCAGGAACAATTTGAAGCTGTCTGCAATGGAGAATACCATCTGTATACAGAGAAAGAACTGTGGAGTTTGAACAAAGACCAAGGACTATTATCTTAATTTAGAAAAAAAACCTGATATCATATTGTCTGATCTTGCTATATCTTATATTTTATTTTTCTTCCTTTTGGATATGATTTCACTCTTATCACATTCAATTTGGATCAATGTATACCATGGAAACAATGTAAAGACTGGCAAATTGCCTTCTGTGGGGGTTAGGGAGAGGGAAATAAGATTAGGGGAAAAATTGTAAAACTCAAAATAAATAAAATCTTTAAGTAATGAAAAGGGAGGGAAACTTTAAATTCTTGTGGCTCCAGCTGTGTGCAAATGTAAATACCATTTTATTATTTCTGTTATAAATATGCAGAGTAGAATTTATTTAATCTACCATCTTTTTCATCTAATAAAAGTAGGTTATATTAAAAAAAGATTAAAGGATATCTTAAAAACAGAGACCATTTGCAACATAAACCCAGAGGAAAATAAAAATAATAATAAGCATAAGCATGAGAGGTAACCAGGGGTGGGTTGATAAATGTTCAATTACTGACTTTTGGAGGAAAATATGCATAGCACACTTCTAAATTTAATCTACACAATTAAAATTTGTCATCACTTTATTAAGCCTAGACAAACAATAAAATAATAAACCTCTGATTTGTATTTAAAGATTTTTGAGGTAGATATGCTAATTTTGAAAATTTAACAATCAGCTCTGTGAAGAAAAGCTAGTGTCAGTACACTCTTATAGGTGACATTAATAAAGGTTAATAGACATACAGATTTCTACCTGGAGTGAAATTCAAAGGTTATCTGATTCAATAACAGTCAAAGAAAATGAGGTCAGAAAATGAAATGAGTAGAGGTCAAGATAACAGGAGTAAATGGCAGAAGGTATATTTGAATCCAGATCTTTTGTACTTATGGTTGGCAAGGTGCTTTCCATTATTTATCTTCTTTGATTCTCCTGACATCTCTACATGATTTTTAGTGGAAGTGTTATCTGTATTTTGCAAATGAGAAAACTCCAATTCAAAGAGGTTCATTGAATCCATCAGCTCAATTACTCTGTCAGGTCTAAATTTCAAACCTTTTGACTCACCATTCAACATACTCTCTGTGACATTCACATTGCCTCATATGCCAAGAGACCATGGAGATGAGGAGGCAGCATGGAACAACTCAAATTTAATAGTCTCTGGAGTCACCAGTTTATGTTGAAATCCATTTCTGATCTTGCTACTGACCTGTTCTAGGTCAGGGTAACCTACCTTCCCTGGGCTACAGTTTCCCCCTCTTTAAAATGAAATGGTTGGACTAGATCAGGGATCGAAGAGGGAGGAAACTTCCAAACTGTAGACTGTTTTGATATGACATTGCCAAGGTAATCACAGGTGGGACTTGAAATTCAATAAATTTAGGTCTTTTTAGAATTAGATTTAGAATTAATTAAATATTTGATTAAATATAATCTATGAAAGATGTTATAAATATTCAAATGGTTGTTGGCAGAAAAAAGATTCCCCCTCCCATATCTAGTCACCAAATTCAGTCAAACTTTAATTTTTAAAATCTCTTGGATCGATCTTTTCTTAATCCAATCCCTCATCAATTTTCTCTTGAATAGTGCCATTGTTTCCTAATCTATATTCTCTAAAAAGAAAGTCTATAAACAAAATTTATAAAATGGTGACATGATTTGACCTTGAAATTATACCATCCTCCTTTGGTGATCTACAGACTACTAATAGCTTTGGAAGACTCTTAACCAGATCATGAGACATAAGTGATAAACTTTAAGTATAGGTATGGACATTAAATAGGACCAAAACATGCTAATTTTAGAATTTTCTTAAAACTTCAGGACTCATAATAGTTTAAATTTGTCTACTTAATAGGTATCAGGAATTGAAGTCAAAATGTAACATCACTATGGATTGGAAAAGGTACTTACAGCCTTTCCCCCTGGCTAACTAGGTCCCACATTTATTGGTTACTGATCTAGACAAGGTCATAAGGCAATTCCACACATAGCATACAATGTTGGGATATGTATGTGTGGTGTGTTGCAGGGTGGGAGAGCAAATTGAAGAGGATGCCTGAAAAATAATCTTTATTTTAAATGGAATTCACATTTTTGCTTTCCAATGAAATAAGCTATTTATTATAGATTGACATTTGATAAAACTGAATTATCTCATTGTTGATAAGAGGCAGAATTCAAATACTTATTCTGAGATCAGCTCACTCTGATATATAAAATTTAGGTGAAGAATTTCAGGACAAACTTATTCTGTAGCTGTTTCCTTGACTTTTCTGTTCTACCCAGTTCAGAATGATCACAGAAGAGAGTTTCTTTGAAGAAAGGCAGATATTTCTGCCTACCAATCAGGCAGAGAACTTAAGGGCTGAACAGTTAGGGAAGAAGATTTAAGATCAGATTTCATTCCAATTTGGAATAAAAGTCCATCTGACTCTCATTTCACCAACACTGATAAATCAACTCAGTAGGGGGAGGCGGGTACAGAGGGCAAAAGTTCTACTAAGTCCTTGACTGCTGATGCCAATCAGAGAAATTTGAAAATCTTAGCAGTTGCTTAGCTAGACAAAAACTGGACCAGAAAACCACTGGTTATAGAAAAAAAATCCCCTCATGATTTGAAGCCCTTCTGGATTTGGGGTCCTCTTATATTTTCCTTTTTCTACTTTCTCTCCACTGCCAAGTCCACTCATTTCTATGGCTTCAATGATCATATCTATGCCAATGGCTCTAATATTTCTATTTTCAGTCCTAATCTGTTCCCTGTTCTATAGTCACACATCTTATTCTGAACCTGGTTTTCAGTCAAGACCTCAACATATCAAAAGGTTTGGTGTTTTGTTTTTTTTTTTTTGCTTTTTGTCACTCCATGTGATATGATCTCTTTCTCTCAACTTTTCCATTTCTATCAATGTGTACCAGGAACTTAGGGCTTAAAACCTATTATCAATCAAATCTATTTGATTGCCAAGTGCCACTGATACTAAAGTTCTATCTTCTATTCCAAAGTCATCGTCAACACAGAAGTCATTGTCCTCCTTTTCTCTTCCTATAGTATTTTGATAGACTCTTCATAGGTATCCCTGACTCCAGTCTCTTCTCTCTTCAACACATTCTTCACAGTTTCA